>NC_087215.1:807415-828930 GCF_015104395.2 Macrobrachium nipponense | reverse complement strand
GCAAAACCCTCCCCACATTCAGTCACACTTTCTTCTTAACACAACAAATACAGCAGGACAATTGACCTACACCTATACAAAAACAAAACAAAAAAGCAAAACACAAGTACCTACCAACACTATACAAAAACAAAACGAAAAAACAAAAACACATGTACTACTTACCAACTCCAGATATTCCAGGGCTATCCTGTGCCGTCCGCTGGTTAAGGTCACAGAATACCAACAACAACAACAAGAACCACCACCCACAACAATAACACAACAACCCACCAAGGACTACAACCCAACACAAAACAACAACAAAAAGGCAACACACACACCCACTAACAACACCAAGGAATCACAACAGCTCACCAATAACAACCTTCAACAACTCACAACCCACAAGAAACCACAACAGCTCCCAACAACAACCCTCAACCATAACAACTCACAATAACTCAACAAAAACTCACAAGCAACAACAAAAACTCACAAGCAACAACAAATCCAACAACACAGCTCTAAATCAATTAACATCAAACTTAATAATAACAACAACAAATCAAAAACAACACAACTCAAACGAATTCACTGCCTTCACTAGATCGCTGCCGATACCACCGACTATCACCAGCTCTCACCAAAGACTCCCTGAAAAAAAAAAAAAAAAAAAAAACACAGATCTCTGATCTCTATCAGCAGACAACCCAGCCAGAACTCACTAACAGCCAATACAGTCGTTAACTATCCATACAGCAATTACACCCTCTCTCTCTCTCTCTCTCTTCTCTCACACACACACACACACACACACACAGACGTTGTCAAATGGAACTCCATAACTCCTCCACAGGGGGGGAAGTGTTATGAAAGCCCTATGGAAGAGATTAGAAAGATCTGAAAAGGGTGTTTTGCATTGAGTTAAAGATACATGAATTTTAGGATAGGATATTTATGATTTATTTATTAGAATGAAAATGTAAAAAATAAATAATGGGTATGTTAAACAGTACAGAACAATTATTTATAATAAAATATAGCGCATTTATTTTCATTCTCGTTTGTGAAACAACGCCTTATTTCTCCGTAGATTGAAAATTTCTGCGAGTCAGCACAAATCGACTAATTTGGAGTATACTGCACTATTTACAAATTTGGGAGAAACTTCATTGTAGAATAATGCATTGAAAATAGACATAACCTGAGTTACATGGGGCGAGAGGAGGGAGTGCCACTCATTCACTTAAAGGCCCATTGTGACCAACACTCATGGCTTTTGATTCGTCGATACTAGAGGGCCTATCATTGGAAGGTTTGGAGCTCTGAAGAATTTGGCACTTCCCTCTTTCTAACAACGGGTCATAGAATTCCTTTTTAACGTATGCCAGATGGCTCTCTCTGACCTGTTCACGAAGGGAACGGCGATTAGTCATAGGCGCTAATGAGAGTAGTTTCCAATTTCTCGAATAGGCCTGGTAGATATCGCTCGTCGCCCATAATCTCCTGTTGGTCACTAATCGCTGGTACGACAGGGGTTTTTTTGGGGGAGATGGAAACCAGATGTCTGATGGCTAAAAGCCTAATGTTTGGAGTAACAAAATCCCTTCACTAAGAGTCATTATCTTATTCCCTTTTCCCTTTTTCCTTTTTCTTCTCTTATTATCCGTTTCGTACCTTTTTCTTGAGTATTATTAAGTTATTGCCTTTTGTAATAACGACACTGTGCCACACTATTACATATACATACATATGTAAGTGTTTACATAATAAAAATATGGAATGTTAGTCCATATATATAAAAGATTGCTTGCAGGAATGTGATCAGACTAGAGACGCTAAAGATGACGTATACAATAAGTATGTAGGCTAAGTTGACATGACGTCATCTGTGGTCATTCATTTGTTTTGAAACAGTCCAAGCTCCCTGCTTGAGACAACTACCCCGACCTATAATTCAAACGGCCTATGTGATCTGTAGCGTGTCTCATTTGATTGTGTGTTCGTATGAAAACCTATGTCATTTGTATGTATGTTCATATGTTCGAACTACTGTCTGTTCCTTCATAACTTGTAACAGAGATGGTAGACAGGGAGAACAGAGTTAGCTATCGTCATTAGAAGACCTGTACCTCTTTACCTAAGCTTTATCATGTAGAGGAATAGGATTAGCCATCATCATTGGCAGAAGCGATCAAGCTATCGTTATTAGAAGACTTGTACAATCATATCTGATCTTCAGCATGTAAAACTTCAGAAGAATACATATAGTTTTATATTTCGTGTTTTCTACAAGAACCTCCTCACCATGAGTTTAACACATCGTCGTAATAACAAACAAGATAATACCGACTTCGTAAATGATCTACAAACCCCCAGACACTCCATTGAAGATGGAAGTGCAATACCAAACGACTTAGCGTAAGATTATCGCTAGTCTAACATTACCTCATAGGGCGCCTTATCATACAAGGCACAAGCCCTAATATTGGTGGCCAGCGTACCAGAAGAACTCTACAACGTCCTACGAAGAAAAACCAGAATAATAAATCATGTATCATAAGAAGTCAACGACGACGGAAGCAACAGATTCTTCAAGCAACTTAGTATCATCATTAGTGAATAAGTTCAAGAAACAAAACCGACGTGTCCTTTTCCCTACGACAACGCAAGCTTCGTCTCTCATTAGAATCATTCAAGAAAACATCGTTAGTGAGCGTTTCCGGCACTCCAAGAAACAAACCGAACGCGTCTGCAGCATCGGATTTTCAAGGGCTCGAATCATCGAAACAACGCGCACGGGGGAAACTGAAGCCAAAATAGGTCATCCGCTAAATAGAGAAGGAGGACCAAGGCCGTGTGTCGTTATCGGAACACCGTGACTTGCCCACACAAAAAGCAAGCTAAGTACAATTTTTTATTTCATTTGGAGTAACTTTGAGTGTTTCCTTTGCAGGTCGAATTTCGTTATTCCTGTGGCTGAAGTTACGAGAAATTCTTAATCTTACTTTTTTACAGAAATTATCAACATCATTGAGATTTCGCTACTGCGAGTTTTTATCTTTGAGTGTCTGTTTCCAGAAGTTCTACTGAAATATCATAATCATATACTATGTTAATTTTATCATTTTGGGTGATTATTAATCCCTTACGTAACAAATCATATTAAACAGTGAATATGCGTTTACGCAGTGGACGTCTGTATTTATACAGATGCATGGATAGTCGTTAAGCACCGTAGTGATTAGAAAACACACAAAAACAAGTGGAACACCCGTACAAATCTAGATAAATTAGAGGTAACACTATTCGGGTCATGACAATAAATGCTCCTTTGCAAAGTCCCGATCGCAGTTTTAGCCTTGAGTTTTTTGAGTTATATAAAATATCGAACCTCAATGACTCAACTTAACTTATGAAATATGGCTGGATTGCAAGGAATAACATGTCTGTAAAAAACTTTCATCAGGCTAAATGCGCTGACCAGGATCCCTCACTATTTCAAATTTTAGCAAAGAATGAAGTACAAACAGTTAATATTGAATGCAGTAGTGATAACTTGTCTTATTAGTAATCGCTCAGTTCTAATAGTTCGTCATTCATTGCTTTATACGTAACCAGCAACATAATGCTAAAACACACAATACGTTGCCGATGGTAATAAAGAGAAGGATCTTAATTATTACAAAAAAAAAATAGAAACAGTAGCCCGTTCAGAATCAAACAAGCAAACTCGGTGACTGTGTCACCTAGTCAAGCGGTCAAGGTCAGTCAAAAACTGCCAAAGTGTTCAAAGCATAGCAAATTCCATACAATAAGCGACTCTAGCAGAGTGGGAAAAGCGATGTTGGTTCATACATACCGATATCTTTTTGAATTAAAAAGGATTTTTTCCTATGAAACACACGACCGTATAAAGTAATCAGAGCAGGTTTTCGTTTTTTTTTTAATACGTAAGTTATTATAAGTAGTGGGTGGATAAAGCCCAACTGTACGCGCCGTAAAAATTAGAATATCTTGTTTTATTTCTTTAGTAAACGTAATATCCTGTATTTACGGACTCACTGTCTGTGTTCGAACTTCCCTAATGAGAAGTCCGGATAAGCGAGCGCTTACAGATACCTCTATAGTTATAAAAAACATTGATCTGTATCTAGCGTAATTGTAAGATTCATCTAGGGGTATACAAAAAATATATCTTACATCCTGCAAAATAAGGCGTGTTTATCAAAGGGAAATCCTATAACCTTCAAACATAATAAAATCCGTTTGAACAAAAATGAGACAGTTAATCAAATAATAACTTATATAAAGGAACTATACATTTGTCTCATAAATCGTAACATTGTTCAAATGACCAAACAGAATTCTCCCACAACCGCAGTCGCACTTTGCACGCAAAATTTCGAGAAGCATGCACCCTCGAATGTCTTAGTGCGTGTAAAAGACTTTGCTGGGAAATGAAATTTTAATCCTTCCCGACACTCTGAAATATAACGATTTCCGCGAACAAAGCCCTAAAAGTATACATATCGTGGATACGGAAGTTATAAATATCGCATTTTTTTTTGTTGCTAATTTTTAATCCCGCCCAACCAGTCGTAGATGAATCTCTCTGATAATCTATCTAAAGTAATATCCGTAAAGTCATTCAAGCAGAGGTGATTCAGCAGAATTTTTTTTTTATCTTTTACCTGAATACCAGGAAGTTTCTCCACTAGCGAGTGATCTCTGGGAAAAACGGATGTAATTTAACACAAAACACGGTCTAAGGACAAACATAAAGATATTTACGTACCTTCGTATAGATTCTCAATGAAATTTCAAAATAGAGATAAATGACGAAGTTGAAAAATGTTAGTAATAGGAGTCATTAGGAAATCAAATAAGCCCATATAATTTTTCCCTCAAATGTCATCCATAAAAGATCGGATTTCGCGTATCTGCGTGATTTCTGTCGCTTAAACAAGGAAACGACTCCCGATAGTTTTCCAGTGCCATGTAGCGACGACATCTTATCTCTGTTAGGTTAGAATAAATTTTTCACCAGCTTGGACTTACTTAAATGCTTTTACCAGATACCATTACCTAAGTGATTGTACCTCATACACCGTTTTCAGCACACTCAGGGGACATTATCAATTTTTACGTATGCCTCCGGCTTACGTTGCGCCCCAATTATAATATAGTGTTTGGAGACTTTTAAGGGATACCCTACATGCTTATATGGTTGATCTTGTAATCTTTTCTAATACCTTAGAAGTACATTCACATAAAGTAGAGCTAGTGCTACAGAGACAAAGACAAATAATCTCAGAGTAAAATATCTAAATGTGAGTTTTTTAAAACCGAACATGTTGATCTAGGTTTTATGTGTCTAGTCAAGGTCTTAAAGTAGTCTATGGTAAGGTGTCGGCTATTCATAACTTTCCGGTACTTATTAACGTAAAAGGTGGGATCAGCACTTTTGCGCTGTAGTGGTATTACAATCGTATGTAAATATTTAACTCTTCAATCATGACAGCTCCTTTAACAGATCTTACGAAGAAGAGCATAGATTTATTATGGTCTGAAAAGCATCAACAGGCGTTCGATATCTTAAAAGCGGAAAATGCAGCTCACCTAACTTAAAATCCCTGATTTAAATAAAGAATTTTTTTTATTGCAACAGACGCCTCAGACCAAGGGGTAAGAGGGATACTACTTCAGTAATATGATAAACAGTTCTTCCCTATAGCTTTTTATTCACGTAAACTAAAGCCCTCTGAAAGTAAATATGCAGTAATAGGCAAGGAAGGGCTAGGTATCTTTAACAACTAGTACATTTTGTTTTAAGTTCATAATCTATGGCTATCCTATCTAGTCCTTACTGAACATGAGTCCTTTACCGAGTTTTTCAAAGGCTTTAATCACAGTCCAAAAGGAACTCGGTGACAAATGATCATTCAGGTTATTGGAGCCAAGATAAGATATCTACCTGGGAAAGCAAATATCATAGCTGACGCATTACCCTCCCGCAATCCCGCACCATACAGCAAGAACCCTTAATTGGACTAAAAGATATAGAAACATCCGTGCCTATGTTAAAACCGTATCTAAACAAGAAAATTCCTTAACCCAAGAGATCGCGAGCATTGAATATCTGGGTCGGAGCGCAGAACTGTTACAAACTGAACAAAGCAAGTGTCAACAGCGATAAGCAAACAATAAACACCAAACAATAAACACTTCGAAACGGAAACAGGGTCAGTGGGCTAGGCAAAAACAATAAACACTTCGAGCAGAAACCCTAAAGCAAAAGTATATTTATAGTATGTGTATCAGAATAATGTAATCAAATGTAATGTTCTATGTAGGTCTGTGACGAGGAAAACCCGAAGAACACAGCAGATGACTAACGACCAGGTCTTAGTAACTAATCTCTTTCATACCAATCGTCATAAACTGGTTGCATTCCGTCATCCAGTGGTTCCCTAGTATGTCACAGAAAGCCAAATCACTGTTTTACTGGCCTACAATGCTTACAGATATAAAAAGCACATAACTAATTGTAAACACGTGTCATGAAAACAAGGGACACACTAAGACACCTGTCAGTTAAGGGCCTATCCTGTGCCAAATCAATCCTTGAAAGAATATACGTAGAATTATTAACGGAATTACGAGTCTGACAGAGGGAAATAAACACTTCTTAGTGTTAATAGTTCCTTGACACGTTATATAGAATTAATAGCACTAAAAACAAACACCGCAATGGAGTGCGTTAGGAATATTTATTGAGTGCTAAATCAGTAAACATGGAATTCAACACATAATAATCTGTGACTCGGGTGGTGTAAATCAATAATATCTCCTTAACACGTTGTGTGAATTCCTATCCATTAAGAAAACCAATAGTATATTTTATCGCCCAGAGTCAATCGGTTTGGTAGAATACCGGATTAATTAAAATAGGAAGTGTCAATGTCTTACGAGTTACAACTCGTGATATTGGATCTGAACTGGATTATAGCGGTTCTCGCGGTTTTAAATACCTTTATCAGTTATATCTTGTGATCTATAGAATTGATGCCGCAAGTAGCCACTTATACGGTACGCCGCTAGAACACTTTTCCACATATTCAAGCCAACCATTCATTTATCAAACAAATATATATAAAAAAATATATAAATAAATAAATATAAAAAAAATAAAAAAATAAATAAAAAAAAAAAATTATGGATACAAGTGGAGTCAATATAATACACTCCGCAAGAAGTCGGAAGGGTTACAAATTATAATAAAAAAGGAATCACGATAAAATCAATAAGCAAAACGTAACCATAGATAATTAAATATCCAAATATATATGCGTAAAGATTTGAACTCTAACTTAACGCTTTAGTAATGACAAATAAGCTAAAAGTTCAAACACATATCAAAACCTACTGACATATTGTCCTGTCCCGGTGATTTATATTCGTAGTCAATGAAAAAAAAATTAAATAAATAAATAAATAAATAAAATAAATAAATAAATAACATAAAAATAAAAGAGATTTTAAAGTCAGGAAGTCTAGAAGTGAAAATGTTATCTATGAAATAATCCTATATGAATCTTATACAGGGCTAATAATATATATAGAATTTGTATGGAAACCTTTTTCATTAGTGAATAAGGTATATTTAATTAACATAATCATGCAGTTTTCCAACATGAAACTAATATATTGTTCAATTTTGGTACTGTTTTTTTTTTTCAGACATTCTTTTCGTGTGGGTCGAGTATTAAAAGATAATAAATTTATCCTAAAGTCGTATTTATTGCAGCAAGTAACGTAACTCTTAGCTGGCTGAGAGCAATCTCCTGCCAAGTGACGACGTCAATCATTGCCGTATCAGCATTTGTTCCTTTTAACCCCTCAATAATCTGCTTACACAGGCTTCATCTGTGTGTCGTCTCTGCTTGCAAAAGCAGATTGACTGGAGAAAGGAATGCTTAGCCCGAACTTCTCATGGGCAAGGCAGACGTTAGTACAAGTGTCTATCGGTGTGCGCAATGCAACTTTAGCTAAGGAGTTGCAATAATTTTAAAATTAATAAACAAAATAAGGAAATAGAATTTTTATAACATCAAAATGAATTAATTTTTCTGAACCTCATAGACATTTAGAAGTATCACGATATGGATATGGAATATTTACTTGCAACATTAGCCTATTACAATTCAAGTAAAACATTCATGGGAAAATGTCACATTTTTCTTGAAAAACCCAAAGTTTATTTAGAAATTAGTTGTTACATAGTGGGTTTTTTTTTTTTTTCGTTGCATCTCCTACCTATTAATAAAGTTTTTAAAATTAACCTCAGAGGATGCGCGCGAGAAAATTGAATATGAAACTTTTGTTAGGGCACATAGGATCAGATTTTATCACAACTTAATTTCAGTTAGCATAGAGAAATACAGAATCATGATTAATCTTCTCATTGACTCTTATGTTGCCTGGCAATCTTACAAATAGCTCCGTTTCACACTTCTTTTGTTTCTAGTAACTTACTACCAGTAATATCGAATTTTCTTTGGGATTTGTATTGATATCTGTTTATTTGTTATAATTATGGATATTTTTACAGTCATCATAGACCTGGATAGGTTCACTCATTGTTAATGCCATGGATAAAAAAGTTTGTACAGCGGACTCTTTTGAATTCCAAAATATCAGCGAATTCATGTGGGTTAAGTCTGGTCTAAATGGCTCTCTTCCCTCCCCTGTATTTGGATGTCGTCTGAATTTACTTTGCCCTTGTGACAAGTATAATTTCACTTGCAGGCTGATTAATGGAACCTGGTTACAGTATCCTGCAGTACGAGAGTTTCACCTCGCAACTTCAAAAAATCGTTCGTCGCAGCGGACGACTACAGTCAAGTAACAACCGCCTACAATGTGAAGGAATTTCATGGACTTCTTCGACCGACACCGTATCTCGTCGTTAATCTCGTTTTAATGCGGAATGCTCTGGCGGCTGTCGGAATCGACTACGAATGGGACATACTTCCGACAATTACGACCCGAAGGATATTCAACTCTACTTTGCTGGCGAAGGACTCGTGCTGGGGATGTTTTTTTTATTCATCGCGAACGTAATCGTGTAGCTTAGGATGCAGAGAATAAGTATGAGCGCAAAAATAGAACGTTGGACCCGACCAGGCAAATTTTCCCCTTGTTTTAACCCCTGTGAAAATAGGCCGTTTTCATTGGGCTATAGGTGGTTGTCTGAAACTGTGTAATGGACGAAAAGTGGTTCGAAAGCTAGTTAAATGTGAAGTAGTATAACCTCGGTCATGTATATAATATATAAATATGTATCCTATATATAAATAAAGTATCATGTATCCGATAAATAACAGAATCGAAATATATTTTTTGCGTGTACGCACTGGGAATCTATATATAAATGATCATAAATAACGGAATCGAAATATATCTTTGCGTGTACGCAATAGGAATCTATTTAATGTGCACATATATTAATCATAATTATATGAATCCATATACATATGTATAAACAAATCAGGTAGCCTATAATCAATCTGTTACCTTTTATCTTACCAATATCTGCAGTTATATGAGTTAGTATATTGATTAATGTATCAGATATATAACATTTTGCATAAAAATCAACGAATCAATCAGCATAAACATTAATAATTTTATCAATTCATATATGAAATTTTTTATCAGTTAAAATATGATTTTTATCATGTTAATCTTCATTCTATGCAATTATCAGATACTTAGTATTTTCTGTAGCATATGTATCTTAATGAGATGAAGTGGAAAAACTGTATCATTATATATCCGTGATCACTATTATTTACCAATATCAGTTGTTTTATATTTATTACTTGAATTCCAATTCATGTACACCATGAATTTTTATTTGTACTAAATATATATATATATAATAGATAAATATATATATAATATATATATATCACATAGTGTCTGTATCACACTCCTATAAGTCAAATGCAAGTCAAGTTTGAGGTAATATTCAGTAGCTGGTTTTGGTAGCTGACCGAGCTAATGTAAGTGTTTACATAATAAAAATATGGAATGTTAGTCCATATATATAAAAGATTGCTTGCAGGAATGTGATCAGACTAGAGACGCTAAAGATGGACGGTATACAATAAGTATGTAGGCTAAGTTGACATGCCGTCATCTGTGGTCATTCATTTGTTTTTGAAACAGTCCAAGCTCCCTGCTTGAGACAACTACCCCGACCTATAATTCAAACGGCCTACGTGATCTGTAGCGTGTCTCATTTGATTGTGTGTTCGTATGAAACTATGTCATTTGTATGTATGTTCATATGTTCGAACTACTGTCTGTTCCTTCATAACTTGTAACAGAGATGGTAGACAGGGAGAACAGAGTTAGCTATCGTCATTAGAAGACCTGTACCTCTTTACCTAAGCTTTATCATGTAGAGGAATAGATTGCATCATCATTGGCAGAAGCGATCAAGCTATCGTTATTAGAAGACTTGTACAATCATATCTGATCTTCAGCATGTAAAACTTCAGAAGAATACATATAGTTTTATATTTCGTTTTTTCTACAAGAACCTCCTCACCATGAGTTTAACACATCGTCGTAATAACAAACAAGATAATACCGACTTCGTAAATGATCTACAAACCCACAGACACTCCATTGAAGATGGAAGTGCAATACCAACCGACTTAGCGTAAGATTATCGCTAGTCTAACATTACCTCATAGGGCGCCTTATCATACAAGGCACAAGCCCTAATACATATACTCTGTTTTTTTTCATCTGTCCATCCGGCTGTGGGGTTTTTGTATGGTAACACTGCGTCCCGGGCTTTAAATAGTTACGCTACGTGTAAGTTTTAGGTAAATAAAAGGATATCTGGGTGTACATTTGCAACTGAAAAGTGTTTTAATAATTTACTGTATGCGAATTACACCATTATAATTCGAAATAGGTTATTGTTATTATTGTTGAATGTAAGCTCCCTTTTCGGGGTGGCGAATGGAACAGCCAGACGCAGTGGCGGGAATGGCTTCTCTCGCTGTTCACTACGGCAAGATGTCAACGTATTACTTCAATTATACTAAGTATATCAGTATGTACTGTTAATTTTTAATTTTATAAAGTGCGTTTCAGCCAGATACGATATGACGTAACTTGGTTTTAGCATCTGTTTGATGGAATTTGCGTCTGGCTGTTCCATTCGCCACCCCGAAAAGGCAGCTTACATTCGACAATAATAACAATATCCTATTTCGAATATTAACGGTGTAATTCGCATACAGTAAATTATTAAAACACTTTTCAGTTGCAAATGTACAACCAGATATCCTTTATTTACCTAAAACTTACACAGCGTAACTATTTCAAGCCCGGGACGCAGTGTTACCATACAAAAACACCACTGGCGGATGGACAGATGAAAAAAACTGAGTTATAGATATATTTCAGCAGAAACAAAGAAAAGACAAAGACAAATTGTCAAGTACTTATACGTAATTATTTCACAAAATAAGATTAAAAATATACAAGAGAGAATTCAAGAAAGAGAGAGAGAGAAGGAGAGAGAGAGAGAGAGAGTGACGAGAGAGAGAGAAGAAGGGAGAAGAGAGAGAGACGAGAATCGAGAGAGAGAGAGATTCGGAAATTAAGCAAAGTGAGTTAGTCCAGTGTCCCTGGTCACTAGACTTCTATCGTAGCATGTTGTGCTCATTATCATCATCATCATCATCATCATCAGCTGTTGGTCTTTTCATTTTAGATTTTTTTATTGTCTGATGGATTCCCAGCTGTTTTAATTGCGTGGGTTGTTCGCAAACTAAAGTTATTCAGCAGTAGCCCCTTTTTTTTTGTTATTATTGTTTATGCAGTCACGACATTTCTACTAATTCTTATCAGCGTTAATCGTGAATCTACATATGTAAACAAACCGGTTAACAGGTCAGTTGATACCAGAAAATATTATAGCAGTCAGTTAACTTGCAACATTCCACTGATCTACCCTGAAAATTTTTAACTTGGCAATATTTCTGTTGATTTTGGATAAGTAATCTCTTTTTATGCCTCAGCTTATAGATTAATAGATATATACGCAAACTATAACAAGTATGTCATTCAGTGAGCAGAATAAATGAGGATTACACAAAATAAACTTCATTAGGCAATTCAGCAATGAAAATAAATTTTAAAACATTAAATTGAACGCGCCAAAATGCCTGCGCACACAAGTATGGCAGTTAGCGGGTTTAAAAAAAAAAAACCTGATTTCACAAATTAAACATCATTAATGGAATTTAAAGAAATGTCTTTCTCACCTTTCTCACCAGACGCCAGGTAGGCCTCCAGGCCTGTCAGTCGTCCTGCTTCAGGAACAGTCTCCATTCTTGGCGATCATCATAGAGCCTCATCTCATCAACTTCCCGCAAACTAGAGCCTCTCCTCTCTACTCCTCTCTCTATGTTTTGTAGCCATCTCATTTTTGGTCTTCCTACCGGTCTCCTTCCTTCCGGTGTCCATTCCAAAAACCTTATAGGATATCGCTCCTCCTCCATTCTTTTGGTGTGTCCAAACCATCTAAGCTGTCCTCTCTCCACAAAATCTAGTATCCCCTCCACTCCCAGTTCTCTTCTAATGTCTTCATTTCGTAGCCTATCTAGTCTTGTTACACCTTTTATGAGTCTTAGGGCGCTTTCAATTCAGCAGCTGCTTGAAGTTGGCTTCTAGTTCTTGATGTTAATGTCCATGATTCATGGCCATAAGTCAATATTGGTCTTAAAATAGAGAGGTATATTATGGTTTTCACTTTGCGAGGTATATTTCTGTCTTTAATTAGTGGGTAGAGCAGATACAGTTGTTACTGAATTTCTGTATTGTACGGGTAGTTGTTTCCAGTTTTGAATCGTTTTGGTCACTAAACTCTACTCCTAAGTATTTGAAATTTCTACACTGTTTCAATGTCTGACCTTCTAATTCTACATCTACGTTACTTGGTGTTCGTGATAAGTGCATGATCTCTGTCTTATTCTTGTTGATCCGCATTCCATTAGCTGTTAAGATCGCGTTCCAGTTGTTGACGTTTTCTTGGAGAGATTCTGCGCTGAGGGCTATCATTGCATGGTCATCTGCATACATAAGGTTGATGGTCATATCTGCAGCTTCATCCTCACCTAGTTCCCTCCCCCATACATTATCTAAGAACAATATAAAAAGAAGTGGCGAAAGGACGCTGCCCTGTCTTACTCTGATTTTATTTCAAACCAGTCTTCATTCTCTTGATTTGTTTTTACTCTGGATCTTATGTTTTGATAGGTGTTATAAATTGCTCTAAATGTCTAAATGAGCTATTATACTAAGATTTTGTAATGCGTAACGCCACCAATTAGATTAACCTCATGTCTTTTTTAAGCTATCAAAAGATATCTTTAGGCAGCATTGCACAAAGAAACCTTCAATACGTAATTTGACCATAAATGAAATGAATATCACTGCCCACACTTGTGGAACTTGAAGAAATGCTTATATGAGAGCTATTATACAAAACCTTTTAATAAAAAAACGCCCGCACACAAGTCTAGCAGTATGTGGGCGGGATGAAACAGGATTACACGTTATAAACGTTATCATATAAATGAAATATAAATATAACTTGAAGAAATGCCCATATGAGAGCAATTATACTGAAACGTTTCAATATAAAAAGAAAAAACGCCCAAAACGGCATCTTAGCTGACCCTTAGGGCGTTGGTCGCTAAAAGCCCAAAGTTAATCATCGTCTGTAGCTCGTGTTTTGTAACTTTGTTTTGATTAAGCTTCGAAGAAATATGTCGTTCTTCTGCCTCCTTCAAGAATTGTACAAATATTTCGTCAAAGGTGAGTAGCTGGAAGTTAGGCTTAGGGTTAATTGATTCATACAGCGTAGAGTATATTGAAATTATGACGATTCTAAGACTTAAATGGAGAGTAAAATGAGGCAAAACCTGGTCCTTCTTGATGCATTACCTAAGACCAGACTACCTACGTAATACTATTTTGTAGATGGAGGCCTGCTAGGTTAAGGGTAAGTATGTGTCGTGAATGAGGGCTTGAAATTGATAATTTTGCACTATTTCCAACGTGTAAGGTGACAACAAACTTTGTATTTGATTAGGGTAAACAAAAACCGCGGGACGATCCAACCAATCATCACGCTGACCGGGTCTTAGGGTAAAAAAACCGCAGGGTACAGAGTGGTACCCACTTACGATTAGCGTGAACAATCCCAAAAAAAGTACTTATAACGCCTCCTGACACCGGAGATGGGCATCAGTCGCGACTTGTTGTTGGTGGGAAACGGAGCTAAAGACCCCTACTCTCCTTTCGAAGTAAGTATTTTCTCCAAAGTTAGAAATTAAGGCCAAATTTAAAGCATTAAACAGAGGGTAGTGAAAAGGGTGTCCAACACAGTGCAAATCTCACCAAAACGCGTTCAACATTTTTACTTACAACTGGAAATATTTAGAAGATTGACACCATCTCGATGTTTACGGAGTCGTTTGTGTTAATAAACTAACCATTTCCTGTGATAAATCCGCACACCACTTGTACCCACAGACGCTGGGGCACTTTCATCAAACAATCGGAAAACTTTCCCTCACCGAGTTAATAACTGTTTTGAAGAAGAAGACAATGAAGAGTGCACTTCGATAATTTTTTAAATAAATAGTAAAACATCAATATTTTACATATTTATGATGATTAATTTGAAAATATTCGTTACTGAAAAAGTAACTCGATTCTGACTCAAATTTAAGTAATTATTTTTCGGAATTAGAACGTTCTTTTAAGTCCTGTATTATGACGTCACGACATCTTGACTTTAGTACCTATTGTAAATGAATTGGTATACTCAACTTTCTTGCAGAACAGTTTACCAGTTATTCATGCAGATTATCAGCTCTTCATGTAATTGGTATAATCGTAATGCGCATATATATCTTTATTATTTACTTTTTGGATATATGAAGATGTTTTATTGCCGGATTATCGCCGTAGTGTGACGCAATCGTTTTCGGTCCCTGGGCCTCTGTTTTCGCACCATAAGAAATTATGGGGCTAAATTTGCAATGACCAGAAATATGTTAAAAGAGGAAAGTTAGCATTGAGGGGCTATGTTTTGATTGAGAAAAATACAAATTTATTCAATAGCTAGCTTGTAAAAAATACTTGATTACAAAAAACTTGATTGACAACTAGCAGCATGTCTACTATGGGTTTCAGAGACAGTGCAAGCACGTTTTTGGGCAATACCTATTTCTGTAACGAACACTCATATCAGAACGAGATTTTGCTATAGTGCATTACACCCAGTGCCGTAATTTATAAGGGTATCGTGAATCACTAATCGTAAAGAATAACGACACTTGTCCTTGTACCAAGAGACAAAAACTCCATTATGCAGAAATGGATACGAACACGCGTGTAAAGCTCCACCTACCCTCTCCCCCCCCTCCACCGCCACCCCTTTCCTTCTTCGTTCCTTCGCCTTCCTTTCTCTCTCTCTCTCTCTCTCTCTCTCTCTCTGTTGCCATTCGGTATGTGTTGACCCTCCAAACTGGGTATAAGACTACACACAAAACGTGAAATTGGTGAAATTAGGGAGGCTATGTATTGGAAGTATATATACATAAATATTAAAACAATTTTTATCATTATTGCATTACTATGACAACAAGAATTCATGAAACTGTTATATAATGAAACGGCGTATGTGTGAAGCCTCCACTAACGTGGCATCGATGATTTTGCCATTCTTAGCATGCAAACATTAAAGGTTACATTTATTTCTGGCATACGGTTATCAAAGAAATTCAAAATACTAATATAGACTGAAATCAATGAAAAGTGCTAGCAAAAACAAAAAAAGCAAAAAAAAAAAAAAAATATGTATATAATTTCACTTATCCGTAGTCGTTCCTCTATGGTTTTCGACAGCCAGATGTACGAAAACGTTAGAAACATTTGATTGTATCTACTTTAGAAATATCTGTAATTTTTCGGGGTAATTTGGTTGCAAAAAGGGATAAATATAACATGAATTTAAATTAGAATTTTTTTAAATAACAAAGTAAATTTGAACTAAATAACGAGTAAAGTAAACAATTTAGGGAATGAAACTTTGCAGTTTCGTCGTCTGCTGTTCGTAACTGTGTTTGTGGCGCGCGCTTAGGAACCAGGAACAGCAACATGTTTAAAGTGCAATGTAGAGTGAACTGAGACCAAAATGTGTATACAGTAAGTCCTCGGGTGACGCTGGTCTCGACTTACGATGTTTCATGGTTACGAACGCGCCCCCATAAAAAATATAAAAAATAATATTTTGCGTCGTTCCGTCTTACGCGGTTTAGCGTCGTAAGCAACGTAAACAAACGCGAACTAGTTCCGGGCGCACGGCGGAAGAATACGCTTTGTGGGGGGAGAGGACGGCGTCGCTTCGCTACGCTCATTCCTCGCCCATACACCATTTTGGTTGTTTACAGTGCCTCTCTCTCCCTCGTGTTGTATCGTTTTTGTAACTTTTTGCTCTTTGTTATGGCTCCCCAAGCGTAAGGCGGACTCTTCTGATGGTAGTGCATCGAAGAAAAGAAAGGCCATCACCATGGAAATTAAAGTGGACATTATAAAGCGATCTGAGAAGGGAGAAACGCCAACAAACATTGGCCGCTCGCTTGGCCTTAGCCGTTCGACCGTTGCTATCCATTATCAAAGATAAAGAGCGCATCGTTGAACTGTGAAAGGATCTGCTCCTATGAAAGCGACAGTGATAACTAAGCAGCGTAGTGGTCTAATAATTGAATCACCTGCCTCAGCATCTCCAGCAACTTCTGGAGGTTCTTTTCTCTCACTAACCTCCCCAGTCTCTCCAGCACCGCAGCTTCCTCTCCAGTGTGCAAGCCAATCAAACTAATAAGGTAAGGAATTGTTCTCTCGTTGTTATTGATAGGTATTTACATTAAATCATGTGGTATTTTTCAATGTTCCGACTTACGCTGAAAATCGTGTTACGACGCATCGTAAGAACGGATCAACATCGTAACTCGAGGACCCCCTGTAATAACAATCAAATAAGCACTGTGGAGTTTCAGTTGTGATGGCAGTAAGGATAAAAACCACCGATTACAAGGTAAGAATGAATTCAGTTCAAAACCTGACCCCGGGAATAAAAGTTTCATACTTTCGTAATATAGGGCAACAAAAAAATGTTGGTTTGTTCCGATACGTAATACAAACCATCGGTGTCCTTTAACAATAGAAAGTAGCTAGCGGCAGCTGGAACGGTCGTAAGCTTCGAACAAGGGGAGAACGGTAGTTAACTGCTTGTCCGACTGGGAGGTAAACAAATCACTTTTGCTTTCGGCCGCGGGTGTGAAGGACGTGTTCGTCATCGCTCTCTGCCCGCTTCATCGTCGTATGCTTTGTTTATATTGTGTTTTCTACTAATTGTTTGTTTGACTTGAAAATTAAACTGTAAGTACCACTGTTTCATTTTCATTACTTAATTATGAACCAACATGGAGCTATCGCCGTAGATGCGGCGATTTCCTCTCTGTTCATGAATTGAACCCTTGAATTATGTCTCGGTGCCGAGGGCGGGCGCTCTCGCGCCGCCGAGTCATGTATTTTGGGCGAAAGTGTGTAATTGAAAAATGTAAGTACTCTTTTCATTATATTTTTGCCCTGTGCGTTCGTTACCGAGAGTGTGATTGCGCTCAGCACGAGCCTTTTATTTTGTATATAGAATGCAATGAAGTGGATTCGCAATTGCAATATTCTTTTCATTTTCATTTATTATTTGCATGAAATTTAATTTGGGGATCAATTTTCGTTCTTACCCGGGAAATGATCTTTTCCCCTTTAGTTCTATGTCATGAGTGAATCGCAAGGGCAGTATTCTGTTTCATTTTCATATTACTTTTCACTGCTGTGCGGGGGGTAGGGGAAGCGAAGGTTCTGCCAGGAAGTCGTCGGAAAGCTCTCCCGCGACTCCTTGGTATCCGATTCTTCGTCTTCCTTCCTGCCCCCCGCTCAGCTTCTTCGTTGTATTTTGTATTTGGGGTCTTCCTTGCGTTCGGGGTGGGCATGTCTTCCCCCCGTGCGTGAGGGAACCCCTCTTACTAATCTATCTATGTTACCGCAGGTGCTACATCCGTGGGAGACGACCTTGGACAGGTATGGACCACCGCGGCGGCAGGGCGTGCCTAGCATCCACGGGCTGCTGCAGCGTCTAGCGAGGTCTGGGGCGGTCTCCACTACTACCACGGCCGCTTATGCTGCTCCCCCCCCCTCCTGGTCTACACTCCCCATGCTGTGTCGGTGACGCCGTCTGCCGCTACTAGGGCCGCCGCCGTACCGAGGGGGGGGTTGCCGCCGCCGCCAGTTTTCTTCGTGTTTGCCTGCCCCAGACTTCCGCTGTTCCAGCAGCTCGCCCCTGGACCGGCCGCCAGTACCAGGTTCCGCTGGCTGCCGATGATTCTACGAGGCGATCGCTGGCCTGCCGTACCTGCCGCTGATGTGATTCCCGCTGTTGGCTTGGCTGTCCCTTCTGGGTCTACCGCTGCCGCTGTTCCTGCCGCTGTTCCTGCCGCTCCTGAGCTGGTTGCTGTTCCTGTCGCTCCTGGTTCCTGAGCCTGTCCATGCTGGTCCTGCCCACGGTGTGTCTTCCCCAGTCCCAGGTCCTTCCGGACAGGGTTGCAGTTGGGCCGTGGTTGCTTCGGCAATAGCCCCGGCTCCGGCCTGGTATGGAGGACCTGACGACTGTCTGCGTGAGCTGACGAGGAGAGGAGAAGAGGAAGCTGTCATCTTCGTCTTCATCGTCTGCTGCTGCCTCTTCCCCTTCGACTTCCAAGGCCCATAAGCCGTAAGAAGAAGAAGGCTGCCTTCCCCCCTAAGAAGTCTCCTTCGGGAACTTCTAAGGGCCCGTCCCACCCCGGTGGGACGGGGGTCCTTCTGCTGGTCCTCCTGCTCCTTCGGGTGGGAGCGGGGCCCGTCTCCCCTTCCGTAAGGAAGATATAGACGGGGACCAGAGGAGTATCGGTTAGCTCTGGTACTTCCTCGCCTGGTGCTAGCGGCGATGCCGCTACGTCAGGTTCCGGCTCGGTCTCTCGTTTGCGAGAGATCCCGAGTGTACGTTCTCCCTCGGGAGACCGTGCAGCCAAGTTCGGCGCCAGAGTTCGCTCGGCGCCAAGACGCGGCACGGAGCAGAAGGCTGGTGAGAGACGCTCAGGTGACTCTTGCCAGGCCAGCGGCCGCTCTTGCAGCGACAGCTGGTAACCCGGGTTTTCTAAGAAGGCTCCTTCGGGATCTTCTAAGGGCCCGTCTCGCTCCGGCGGGGGATTTGGGGAGCTCTTCTGCTGGTCCTCCTGCTCCCTCGGGAACAGGGCCCGTCTTTTCTTCTACCAAGGAGAAGAAGACGGGGACCAGAGGAGGAGTACCAGCTTCGGCTGGCACTTCCTCGCCTGGTTCTAGCGGTTCTCTGCAGCTAAACCAGGATCCGCCTCGGCTTCTCGTTAGCGAGAAGTACCGAGTGGACGGTCTCCCGCGGGAGACCGTCCAGCCAAAGTCTTGACACCCGAGCTCGCTCGCCGTCAAGACCGAAGCGCGGAGCAGAAGACTGGCGAGTGTCGTGCAGACGACTCTCGCCAGGCCAGTGGACGCTCTCGCAGCGACCAGCTGGCTGCTCGGGTTGACGTGACGGTCGCTGACCAGCACGGGTTGAGGCGAGGAAGGGGTCCCTGCGGCCGTCGGTACCAGCCACGGCTGGGTACCAGCAGCTCGACGCGCCGAGAGGACGCTCGCCCGGTCTCACCGCGACAGCGAGCCTAGCAGGTCACCTGACGCCCGCTCCCCATTGGGGACCGGGCGGAGACGGTAACCAGCAACAGCTCGCCTGACGCTAGAGATCAGCGTCGACGTTCTTAGCCGAGCCTCTCGCCCCAGGCGCGAGCGGCAAGGCTAGGCCTGCTGCTCGATCGCCACCGTGGATTGACGATCAGCAGCAGCCCTCCAAGCACGCTGGTCCTGCCAGCGAGCTAGGGGGGAGCGTCAGGTCTGCCTCTCCTGTACCTTCAACCTCCTCGGGCTACAACCGGGAGGAGCGAGGTACCTATGGAGTGATCGCGAGAGGTGCGCCGCTCGCGATCCCGCTATGACGCCGTATGGACCAGGCACGGTTCTAGGGACCGACCAGGACATACGCGCAAGTAGCTGGAGGCGACCGTCAGGGTCTGCCGCTGTTCCTCCTTCTGAGGAGGAGTATCTCGGGATCTGTTCTTGTTGGAGGGACTGGACGGTCCTACTCCGCAAGACGCGGTTATTCCCGAGATACAGAGGAATTTGCAGAAGTCATTAAGCTGATTCGTCAGCATAATGACCTTGCGGAAGGATTGCCGCTCCCACCAGCAGAGCCCACGTCTCTGCTCGAGTCGTTTTGGGGCCCGAGAGGAACCCAAAACCCGACGGTGGGTCTGCCGCGATCGGAGCTTGCCGATTCTTGTCTCGAACCAGAGTCTCTCGTCTCCGGACAAGAAGGCTCTCTCAGTTCTGGCCGGTCGATCAAGCTACTTCCACCTCCTCTACTGCGACAGCTGCGTTTCTACGTGTCTTCGGACACCGTATTTAAATACTCCTTCGGTCCTCCTGAGAGGTTTCTACCTCGACGAGGACTGGAATGAGTCGGAGGACGGTATCGGCTCTCTCCTGTCAGGTGTCGATCAGCCCCACCCAGACGACGTTCACAGTGGCGGCAGACCCCTTACCTACAGTGAGAGTTCGTAACCCTCCGCGGGAAAACGTTTTCTCCTGACGATACGTTTTCCCAGACTCTGAAAGGCCATCGCCGCAAGGCGATGGCTGCTCCTACTCTTCTCCAACTGCTAGTTCCACTGGGAAGGTGAGCGAGTATCCAATTTCTCCCCCATTCCCTCTCTCCTTACGGCTACGAGGGAAAGGGGAGGGATCCTACGGAGATTTCTCTGTAGGATCCCACGTTCGGGACTGCGATACCGGGGGGACCTTCGGGTCCTACCCGATGTAAGCCCCGGTCGTTGAGGAGGAATCCTGCCCCATTCTCGATTTCTACGGGAATCGAGAGGACCACCAGCCGATATCGTTTGACGAATTCGGTGGGGGTTTCGCAGACTGCTTAGAATTCTACGGAATTTCTAGCGCATTCAGTGTTCGAGTTTTTTACGATCTCCAAACACTTGGGCGAGACCACGGTCCAAAGTGAGCGAGACGAGAATCCCCGATATGTTACACGATAATCGGGAACCTCGCCTATGCTCGAATTCCTGGAATTTCTAGCATTGGGAAGAGACTGCTGCTGAAAGAAACTATCTCACAGTAGGCGACCAACCTGGAATAGAGAAGATCGGACGGGAATATCCAGTTTGGCTTGAACTATCGTCTTAGTATTCTGTTCACCATTGAAGCTTTCCTTCGAGGAAGACTTCTCCTTC
>NC_087215.1:735032-806915 GCF_015104395.2 Macrobrachium nipponense | reverse complement strand
GAGCCTGGGAAGAGAGAGATGCCGACCCTTGGTCGCTGGATGTCGTGAGGAAAGGGTACAGGATCCCGTTCTTGAAGTCGCCCCCGCTATCCTCAACACCAAAGGATTTGTCTCCCTCTTATCGAGGAGAGAAGCAGAAAGTGCTTTTCGATCTGCTGGAACAAATGATCGAGAAGCAAGCGGTAGAACAGGTCTTCGACCTGGAATCACCAGGGTTTTACAACCGCCTGTTCCTGGTGCCGAAACATTCGGGGGGGTGGCGACCCGTCCTCGATGTCAGCAGTCTAAATCTCTTTGTGAGAAAGAAGAAATTCAAGATGGAGACGACTCAATCGGTGCTGTCAGCTTTGAGACCGGGGGATTGGATGGTCTCACTGGACCTCCAAGACGCGTATTTCACGTCCCCATCCATCCCCAATCAAGGAAATACCTGCGATTTGTCCTGAAGGGGAAGGTATTCCAATTCAGGGCACTTTGCTTCGGTCTGACCACAGCGCCGATGGTTTTCACCATTCTAATGAAGAAAACGTGGCAAGGCTGCTTCATTGGAGAATATACGGATCTCTCTCTACCTAGACGACTGGCTTATTCGAGCCTCATCGCGGCGAACGGTGTCTGGAGGACCTGCACACGACCATGACGTTAGCAAAGTCCCTGGGGCTTCTGGTAAACCTCGAAAAGTCGCATTTGACGCGTCTCAATCTTTAGTCTATCTGGGGATTCAGATGGACTCAGTGGCTTTTCGGGCTTTTCCGTCCCAGGGGCGACAACTTCAATGCTGGAGAAAGTGGCGACCTTTCTGGGGAAGGAAACATGCTCGGTGAGGGAATGGATGAGTTTGCTGGGGACCATTTTCCTCACTGGAGAAGTTTGTTTCTCTGGGAAGGCTCACCTCAGACCTCTTCAATTCTTCCTAGCCAACAGTTGGAAGAACAAGCAAGATCTGGAGGCGATCTTGTGCTTAACAAGAGAGGTGAAGGATCACCTAAGTTGGTGGTCAGATCCTCGGAAGCTCGCAGAAGGGCTCTCCCTCAAACTTCGGAACCCCGACCTAGTGTTGTTTTCCGACGCGTCGTCCACGGGTTGGGGAGCAACACGAGGGAGAAAGAAGTGTCGGGCACCTGGAGAGGGGAAACAGGTGTCCTGGCACATCAATCTGAAAGAGCTGTCAGCCATTTATCTGGGCTCTCAGGTTTTTCCAGGAAGAAGTATCCGGCAAAGTCGTTCAGATCAATGCGGACAACACCACAGCGCTGGCATACCTAAGAAATCAAAGGGGGAACTCACTCGCTTCTCTGTTTGCCATCGCAAAGGAACTCCTGTTGTGGGCAAAAGCGCAAGAAGTCACGATCCTGACAAGGTTCGTGTCAGGAGTACAGAATGTTCGGGCGGACCTTATCAGTCGACGAGGACAGCTGTTGCCGACAGAGTGGACCCTTCATCAAGAGGTTTGCCAGTCGCTGTGGAACCTGTGGGGCTGTCCACAGGTGGATGTCTTCGCAACGTCCAGGACGAGAAGACTTCAACTCTATTGCTCCCCAGTTCTGGACCCGGGAGCAGTCGCAGTAGACGCCCCTACTTTGGAGTTGGTCGGGCCTAGACATATACGCTTTTCCCCGCTCAAGATCCTCGGGGAAGTGATGAGGAAGTTTGCGGCATCGGAAGGAGCGAGGATGACTTCTCAATCTGCCCCCTCTGGCCGGCAGCCGACTGGTTCACAGAGGTGATGTCCTTCCTGGTAGACTTTCCGAGGACTCTACCCTTAAGGAAAGATCTACTCAGGACAGCCCCACTTCGAGAGGTACCACAAAAAACCTCCCCGCTCTGAGTCTGACTGCGTTCAGACTATCAAGAAGTTGGCCAGAGCGAGGGGTTTTTCAAGACCTGTGGCGAAGGCGATTGCCACCGCAAGGAGACCCTCCTCGATCGCTATGTACCAATCGAAGTGGGTCCGTCTTCAGATCCTGGTGCAGGAAGAAGGGCATTTCCTCCACACAACCTCTGTGAGCCAGATAGCTGACTTCCTTCTTCATCTGAGAGAAGAAGTGAAGTTGGCTGTTCCAACTATTAAAGGCTACAGGAGCGTGCTTTTCTGTAGTCTTTTAGACACAGAGGACTCGATTTGTCTAATAATAGGGACATTCACGATCTCATTAGATCGTTCGAAACTAGGAGGTAGTCCAGCCTAAAGTACCCTCGTGGAACTTGGATGTGGTACTCAAATATTTGATGTCGAGTAACTTCGAACCGCTTCATTCAGTTTCTATCAGGAATCTGACGAAGAAAACGATCTTCCTACCGCTCTGGTGACGGCGAAGAGGGTTAGCAGAAATTCAGGCCATTAGCAAGCATATCGGCTTTTCAGAAAGTAGTGTGGTGTGTTCTTTAAGTCCCATGTCTTAGCAAAGAACGAGAATCCTTCCAACCCGTGGCCGAGGTCCTTCGAAATCAAAGGGTTGGCAGATATAGTTGGGAACGAACGTGAGAGATTCCTGTGTCCTGTCAGGGCTCTAAAGTTCTATCTGCAGAGAACTAAAGCTTGCAGAGGTTCATCGGACAATTTGTGGTGTTCAGTGAGGAAACCTGATCTTCCTATGTCGAAAAACGCACTGGCGTTCTTCATCAGGAATACGATTCAAGAAGCGCATAATAAGTGTAGTGACAGTGATTTAAAGCTTCTAAAAGTAAAAGCTCACGAAGTGAGAGCTATTGCTACTTCGGTAGCCTTTCACAAAAATATGGCTCTCAAAGATATTTTGAATGCCACATTTTGGAGAAGCAATTCGGTGTTCGCTTCACACTACCTGCGGGAGGTGAAAGTGACATACGAAAATTGCTTCTCCCTCGACCATACATTGCTGCAGACACTGTTTTGGGGGCAGGAGGTAACACTCATCCTATCCTTTAGGGATTAGGGGGTTTTTAATTTGTGTTTATGGTTGTGGGGTGACCGCCTGGGGCGGGTCTCCCTTCATTAGCTTAGTTAAGTGGATACCTTTGGTAAACTAAGCCAGGTGGTTGGTATTTGTCTCGTTGCCCTCATTACTATGGTCCATGGTCTGTCACGTCGTGGTCTCGCCCCTGTTGACAGATCATCTGGAGTGCACCAGTTATATAGGTCTCTACCTCGCTGGCAACTCTAGTAGCACAAGCAGACTTACGTGGCAGTAATCACGAAGCCAGCTATGCTAACAGGTAAGGAATCAAGATATCAATTATCTGCACATATGTGTTTCCTAAATCCTCTATTCTGTCTCTCCCACCACCAAAGGTGGGATTCAGCTATATATATATCTGACAGGTAAGTTGCATGAACAAAATGATATTGTAATGATACAATTAAGTTTGTTCATACTTACCTGGCAGATATATATAATTAAGTACCCGCCCACCTCCCCTCAGGAGACAGTGGAAATAAAAATTATGAATAGAAAATGGGAATGATTCCTGATACCCGCCTCCCAGCGGCGGAATGGGTACTAACCACCTGACTCCCACTACGTGTGTCGTAAGTTTTAAATTCTGTCGGTGTCGGAAATTATCAGCTATATATATATCTGCCAGGTAAGTATGACAAACTTAATTGTATCATTACAATATCATTTTTATAGGTGTTTCTTGAATAGCTAAGGAGTAATATTGTCATGAAAAAAATGTGAAATTATCTCAGAAAATACTGCATGAAGCATTCCAAAACTAAAATGCATTTTTTGAAAAGAAAGTTTGTTCATGAAACTTACCTGTCAGATATATATATATAGCTGTATTTTCTGAAATCCGACAGAATTTTAAAAACTTCCGACACACGCAGTGGTCGGCCAGGTGGTTAGTACCCATTCCCGCCGCTGGGAGGTGGGTATCAGGAACCATTCCCATTTTCTGTTCATAATTTTTCTGTCGCCGGTGCTGAAAACACCTGTTTTCAGTACCTCCGTCTTAGGATTTTGGAAACTTCATTGCCGCTAAGTATCCTAATTGTCTTTTGAGTTTATTTACTTGGTTTTATGTGGCTAGACATACGCTAGATCCGCACTTGGTATGCAAACGGAGGGGGTTCAATGGGGGTTCCACACCTTTGGGACACGGCTTTGTTGAGATTTGTCATGTAAGGAGTGTGAGGACTTTGTCTATCCGTAAGGAAGACGTATGATTCGTATGTACGCAATTAATCAGTAAACATGTCTAATTCCGTAAGGAAGACGTATGATTCGTATGTACGCAATTAATCAGTAACAAAAGTCAGGGTAGTGAACCTGCTAACCTTCCTGTAGACTTTATTTTGCCTAACCCTGTAGTATGGCCTACGGGCTATGAATATGTCTGCGAGAGGTGCTCGCTCTCCTTCATTGCTGTGAAGAGTGCTACTTCTGTAATTGTTACTCCTAACCCTGTAGTGTTGCCTTCGGGCCCTAAAACAGTGTCTGTAGAGGAATTGCCCTTTCTCTGATACTCTTTCGATTCGTAACTTAGAATCGAAAGTGCTTGCTTTAGAGAGCAAAAGTGAAGTGCAGTGATACCCCTTGTGTAGTGGAGGGTGCGCCAGATCGGCCTCGTTTCGCCTCTAGGCCGGGACCTCTGCTTGACTCCCAGGACCCGGGGAGAGAGCATGTCGAAAGCCGAAGGCAGGGTTACAAGGACCACCCCCACCGATCTGGGCTGCCTTCGGCAGTATCTGATGAAACTCCCCAGACTGCCAAAGTGCGTGCGCGTGCACGAATCCTGAAGGATTGCTTCTCGTCCTCCGAAGCGTCCTCCCCCCTGTGCAGGGGTTGGAGCTTTCGGAAGGACTCACGCCCTCTAAATAGAAGCTTTATAGAAGAGGACGCTTCACGTCCTCTCTCTCTCTCTCTCGTTATGCATTTCAGTGAGAAGTAAGAAGGCGAACGTCGCCTGAACACGTGTCCGTCTTTCCACCGAGAAATACGTAAAAGAAGTCATAGTAGCAGGACGCTTTTGAGAGTGGACGTCCGAGCTTTATTACTGTGAGAATAAGAAGGCGTTCCCTCTCGACTTGGACGGGACGCTCGGATGGACGCCAGGCTCGCGCGGGTGCACGCCAAGCGCGCGCCAGTGGCACGAGCTGATCGCACCAGCGCACTCCAGGTGTGTCGCCTGGCTGAACGTTTATGTTGAACTCTTCAAGCTCTTGTTTCAGATTTGGGCCTAAAGAATTTTTACCTCTACCTTCGGTGATACCTTCTACCTCACCTGCAAAGAATGTGTAGTAGGCAGTGCTTTGGAGGAAGCTTAAAGTGAACAGACAACTTCTTCTTCGAAACCCAGCAAGACATCGGGTTTCGTGAATTCAAGAGGTCTCTGTCAATTAATATTGCTTTTCGCATAGGTGGATGGAGTTAAGGAAAGCTCAAGGGAAGATCTCATTTGCTCTACCGCAGTCAAGACTTTGTGATAAGGCAGTTACGGGTTATGTAAAAGCTCGACGTCCTACACGTCATGACGCTCGACTACTTTCGGTAGGATTCTTGCAAAAGCACTCATCAAGAGGACGCTCTTCAGGAAAGCGCAAGACAGGACTTCCTTTGCCATACTGCCAATAAATTTAAGTTGCAATTTTAGTCCATCTGAAAGGGCTTTTCAGATGATAAATTTTGTTAGTTTCTAAGTTCGGGACTACGCTGCCGAAGTTGAACATCGGGGTCCTACCTGCTGAAAGCCCAGTCTCTTATCAGGATTCTTGCCCCCTTCCTCGATTGATACGAGAATCGGAAAAATAATATGCTCGACTTCCTGGATTACGTTTTGTCAATTCAGTGATTTTCCCCCATTGACAATATACTATCGTATCCCCTCATTGACAAAATATCTCTTTGTCCCGTAAATGGGTTAGTTCTCATTGACAAAATATCTCTTTGTCCCCGTCAAATGGGTAGTTCTCATTGACAAACATCTCATTAACTTTTATATTGCGTAAGCGGATAAGCTCTTATTGACAAGATTCGGAAGAGCTCTCATTCATCATTCGCAGACTCGTACAAGAAATAGACTTGTAGACTACGTCAATGACCGCTTATGTCCAGTAACATAAGAAGCTTGAGCTGTCTGCTTCGATTCTCTAAGTTTTGTTCATGAAACTTGCCTGTCAGATATGTATGTAGCTGTATTTCTGAATTCAGCTATATATATGTCTGCCAGGTAAGTATGAACAAACTTTATTGTAATATAATATCATATTTTGCCTTGCGTTATTTTACTACTGGTTGGTTCAAGTCATATACGCTTGCTGTAGTTACCTCTTCGGATGGCAACCGAGAGGTCTATTGTCTATTATTTTAAGAACATTTAATCGTTACTCCCTGCAGCCTTCCAGGAGTTTCCGATTTATCTTTTACCGTTGTATGGTAGTGTTCTGACGACACAAACGCATCTATATATTTAGCGTTTTCTGTTTCGCTTAAATATACCAGCTTGAGAGTCTCTTTCTGCTCAAAAAATAACGGACATATTTCTTCGTAGAATAGGGTAGCTGGCAACCCAGACATAAAGTTAAGAGACGACGTTCGTAAGCTGCTGCTGTGTCTGTCCTCCAGTCCAACCGAGCCAGTACCAGCTCGTGCGCTGTCTGCGCGGTAGGTTACGTCTCTCTCTCCTGCGGGATTGACTGACTAACCGTATCTCTGTGCTGGCGGTTACGTCTCTCCTGCGGGATTGACTGAATAACTGTATCTCTGTCCTACAATCATGGACTTTAGCCTAAGATTGAGGGGATTTCTTATGTGAATGAATAAACATTGCATTCGTTTTGCCTTGCTATGTTCAACAGAGATATCTCTTAATCCTTTCGGTGCTCGTTACCGCACGGCGCACGGTATAGAACTACGAGTCTACCGCAACATTGCACTTTTATATGCTCTCCTGCTTAGGCAAAGCGCAGCCTTATTAGGGAAGTAAGCATACTCGGGGAGGGAATGGATGAGCTTGGTGGGGACCATTTCCTTCCTGAAGAAGTTTATTTCCCTGAATAGACTGCAATTCAGACCTCCACAGTTTTTTCCTACCGGGAAACTGAAATATTATTCAAGATCTAGGAATGATTCTGAACATCTCTCAGTGCGTCTATCACCTCGGTGCCGGACATCTGGATAGGGTTTCAGATGTCCTGGATCTTAATCTGAAAGAAGTAGAAGCAATTCGGTCGTCCCTCCAGTCCTCGAAACGAGTTTTTGGAAACCAGTGTTCCAGATCAACTCTGATATTCCACAGCTCTCTCATATCTTAAGAAGTGTATCTTCTCTCGGTCCCTGTTCGAGTTTACGAGAAAGAGCCTATTATAACAACAGGCGTAAAATGTAACGATCCTCTAGAGGTTCGTTACAGGATTGCAAAAGTCCGTACGAATCGTCTCGATCGACGGCAGCAACTACTGACTTCCGAGTGGAATTTTTCTTTAGAAGTATGTTGAGAGTTGTGGAGACTTTAGGGACGCCCTTTCATTCTTCTCTTCGATATGTTGAGGACGAAGAGGCTTCTTCTTCTCTGCTCCCTTATTCTCGATCCGGGATCGGTACCATAAACGCCATCCTATGATATTGAACGGGATGGATGTTTAGTCTCTTTTCCCCTTTTTTCAATCGCTTAGGAAATGTAATAAGAGGATTTATGACGTCACAGGGAGCGACAATGACGCTGATCGCCCCATGTTGGCCTTCAGGATCCTGGATTCACAGAGGTCACGTCCTTCCTAGTTCACTTTCCAAGGACCTTTTCCGAAAGAGTCGGTCTACTCTAACTCGAAAGGTACCTATAACCTCTCCGCTCTGAGTCTGACTACGTTCAGACTATCGAGATGTTGACAGGAATAAGATTACCGTCTTCCCTTTCCGTCTGAAGAATGGGATAAGCTGGCAGTCACAACTATTAAAGAATACGCAAATATGTTGTTGACGGCCTTTCGGGCTCAGAGATTTGCTTCTGTCAAACAACAAAGCCCTTCACGATCTTTGAGTTCTGTGGAATCTCGAAACTCGCTCATCATCTACTTTTTGTCTCACCTGTTTTCTCGGAGTCAGACACTCGTGCGAGATCAGGCGACATATAGTAGCCCTGAGTTTCTTGTTGACGAAGTCGGTTGCGTTTATACACCCCCGATGATCGTGTAAACATGAGACCATGTTGGACTGTCAGGCATTCTTCCTCCGGGACTGAATCGCCTTTTTGCTCCTCGCTCCTTTCTCCTGCACCAGAAGCTCGAGTCAGGAGTTGATTCGCTGACGACGTTGGGTTGTGTGATACACCCCCCAAGGTTTGCTTAGATTGAATCGCCAGGCAGTCCAGACACTCATCCTTCAGCGAAGAATAGTGCCTTATGCTCTTCAGGGTACAGCCTTGCTGTCCTTGATTCGTCTGACTGGTCAACTGGTCGGTCACCTGACTTTAGTACAGACGGACTGACTGTGCATGTCCAGATCGAAGCTTTCAATATGGAACTTAGACGTAGTCTGAAGTTCTTGATGTCAAAGCATTCGAACCTCTCCTACCTGTTAACTTCTTGCATGTGATCAGGAAGGCCTTCTTCTAACCACCCTAGATACGACAAAGAGGGTTAGTGAGATTTTAAGCCATCGTCACAAGTTTTGGCTTTAGAGAACACAAGGCGGTGTGCTCTCTAAGCCTTCCGTTGTGGCCTAAGAATGGAAACCCGTTTTGTCCTTGGGCCAGGAGCTTGGAAGCAAGGATGGCACAAGTTAGTGGGCAGGAGCCAGAGAGAGTCCTTTGCCCTGTCGGGTCTCTCAAGTTTTATCTACATAAAACTCAAGAAAGTCGAAGTCATTCGGGCAATCAGCAGTGTTCCCAAAAAGACCAGACTTGCCCATATCGAAGAACACCCTGGCTTTAGTGTTAAGGAGTTCTTTCAAAAATGCTCCTTCATTGTGTTTGCACAAAGATTTGAAATCTTTTTATCTGAATGCTCACGAGGTGAGGGCGCGGCCTCGGAAGCATTTCAACAGAGCATGGCACTCAGCAACTTCCTGAGTACCATGTTTTAGCGAAGCAACTCTGTGTTCACTTCACACTCCCTGCAAGATGTGAAGATGGCATATGAGATCTGCTGCTCGCTAGGGCCGTACGTGTCTGCAGACACAATCTTGGGGGCAAGAAGTACCACTCATCCTATCCTGTAGAAAATGGTTAGGAAGAGCTCTTAATTTAGTTGTTGAGTCGCCGACAACGGCGACTTCTTAACTCTTAAGCCTTAGTTAACACACCTTAACTTTGGCTAGGTTGGTCAGGTGGTGATATATATATTTTTATATATATTTATTTTACTTCTTAGCCCTCATGGTGTGGTCAATATGGTCTAGTCACGTCGTGGTCTCGCCCCTGTTGACAGATCATCTGGAGTGCACCAGCTATATAGGTCTCTACCTCGCTGGCAACTCTAGTAGCACAAGCAGACTTACGTGGCAGTAACCACGAAGCCAGCTATGCTAACAGGTGGAACCAAGATGTAAATCATCTGTATGCATTTGTTTCCCAAAATCCTTCTATTCTGTCCCTTCCCACCTCCAACGGTGGGATTCAGCTATATATATATCTGACAGGTAAGTTTCATGAACAAAATGATATTGTTATGATACAATAAAGTTTGTTCATACTTACCTGGCAGATTATAATAATCAAGTACCCACCCACCTCCCCTCAGGGGACAGTGGAAATAAAAATTATGAATAGAAAATGGGAATGGTTCATGATACCCACCTCCCAGCGGCGGGAATGGGTACTAACCACCTGGCCGACCACTGCGTGTGTTGGAAGTTTTTAAAATTCTGTCGGATTTCAGAAAATACAGCTATATATATATATATCTGCCAAGTAAGTATGAACAAACTTTATTGTATCATAACTATATCATTTTTCTTTCCAAAATATATTCTTTTTAAATATTAATTTTCTAATTATCTTGTATCTCAATTTTTATTGTTAATCTGCAAAGCAAGGAGAATACAACCATGTATAACATTAGGTGATAAGTTAAAAAATGAGCAAGAAAATATTGGTTCCATTACTGATGTTGCTAATGCATAATATTGCCGTGGTCCTTTGGTAGCAACCCCCTAGCACCTCTTGGGTTAAGGTTGCAGTGTGCCTTCAGCCCCCAGCTGCAACCCATTTCGTTCCTTATGCTGTATCTCCTTTCGTATTCTTTTTCTTTCATCTTGCTTTCCACCCTCTCTTAACAATTGATTCATGGTGCATCTGCAAGGTTTTCTTCCTGTTACACCTTTCAGACCTTTCACTGTCAATTTCAGTTTCAATACTGAGTGACCTCATAGGTCCCAGTGCTTGGCCTTTAAACCTAAATTGTATGTGAAATTCAGTATGACTGAAATGATTGTTTACACAGTTGAACTTGAAAATTTGCTACAGACCAATTAATCATAATACGTAGTTATTAGCTATGAAATACACCCAGGTCCACAAAGCAAAGGATTTTGATGCCAACTTCTGTGTGCCTTTAGCATAAACAGACTTGCTGTTCTTTCCAGTATTGTTCAGCTTTGCTGCCATGTTGTGTAATGTGCTGTTGATATACGTAATTCTGTTTTGAGTACATTTTCTTTACATCTGTGTAGTTTGTGATATTTTGGGAATTTTTACTGTATATTACCTTTTGGTAAATGACAATGTTAATGGAATTATTATGAGGGCCATCCTGCTGAAATTAGAGCTGGGTTTTGCTTTCCATATTTAATGGGCAGACATGGGGGTTTGCTTGCTTGCTGTATGTAAGATAAGTTTAATGAGAAAAGCAAGTGCTCAAAAATATTTTACCCAAATAATTGTTGGATTTTGTGGCTGATGTATATATATTTTAACAGACCATTGTAGAAATTGTTTTAATTTTAGATATGTTTATTGATCATTGACTACAAGTATATTATTTCCTGATCGATGATTTTTTTCAGATTCTATACGCCAAAGCAGTGGAGGAAAGAAGCATGACTTTTGAACGATCACTGGAGATGGGGCGGGAACACGTTATGCGAGTCAAAGGCCTCATTCTGAGATCTGCACTCATTAAGAACCAGATACATGTTAAGAGTCCGCCACGTGAAGGAGGGGGAGGGGGTGGTCAGGGTGGTGGTGATGTCACTATGGCAGCAACAAACAGTTCTGCAGCGGCTCCTAGGAACTAGTGATTGAGAACAATGACCAGGCTGTGTTGATACTAGACCTGGGTGTAGTTATTTATCTTTGTTGGCTGGTGTGCATAAGTGTGTGCCATCAGAGAGATGACTCGAACACATAGAATTGCTCATCGTCAGTTTGCCCCTAAATAAAGTGTCAAGCTGCACATCAGTCAGTCATGCCGCTTGGTGGCATATGATGTGTGTATGAGAGTACCTATTGCTTGCGACAACTATGCAGGGGTTTGTGTGACGCTCTTGCCTTCAACGTAAACATGACCTAACGCAAGAACATAGTGCGGAGAGCTTTATATTTATGCGGCCGTACTGGATGGACCTCAGGAGATCTGTGAACTATGTACCGTTATTATTTCTTGGTGTTATGAATATATTGTACAGGAAAATTCCCAGTCATTGAAACTTGGTTTGCTAACAGAAATCACAGTGCATCTTACAGTCATAACCAAAGCAAAAATCAAGATATTGCAGCAGTTTTGACATCTGGCCTTAGTGACATGCAACACCATGCCTGTTCTTAGTATGGAGGGAAAATTTAGCAGGCAGAACTGTTGCTAGAGGTGTAAATACCGAGTATGTTACAAGGTGATGTTGATATCAACATCACTCTATACAAGAAATAGGATCCTGGTTGTTTTTAATTCATAGCCCAACCATTGAGATTGGAAGAATTGGTTTTTATTGTAAGGGAAAAGTTGATCATAAGAAATTTTATCCTTCATTTTCTAATCATTCCCTTAAATCGAATTTAAGTCCTCCAAGCACGCAAGGCATTCCTTAGTTATTTGTAAGTACCTCAAGCTGCTGTATCCTGTTATAAATTTATGTCGAGTTTGAAGTACTGGGTACAACAATAATTTGTAAATTTATCATTCACATGATATAGATCAGAGCCAGCTATTGCTGCTGTTGTTATACATGCTGTGATTTAATTAAGAGCAGTATTTATGAAATTTAAAAGAAGAGAAGTTGGGTTTTGATTTTATCCTTGCAGGTTTACGAAAGTTATGATAAGCAGAAGCAATGAAGTAAAATATTGACATTAGTATGAGTACTGTCAATCGTTTGGGAAATTTTCATCTTTGTTTTTCCTTTTTGTAAGATAATATGTGATTTTTTGCTTTATTTTATTTTTTATTTTACTTTGTTTTTTTTTTTTTTTGTAGTGTGATGTAGCTATGGTGTTTCAAGTCTCTGAGGTGTTTGTCAGAATTGCTGTAGACCTTATTACATGCCATCAATAATTATTGATTTTTTTCTCTAGCTTGTCTTTATACCTTCCTTTAATATTATTTATTGTTTGAAGAAAATATTTTAATAATAATTTGTTAATGCACAGATCAACCAACTAGTCTCTTTTTCCACAGATACTACTTCATTTTTTAATTTTTTTTCCTATAGTATATTAGCATTACAGTCCTGTTAATTTACAAACTGTCGAACACCCAGGTGAAATACTCACCTTAAATTTCCATGATTCTCATGGATAATATGATTATTTTTTCAGGCTGATATCAGCTGCATACTCTTGCTTAACAGCATTACAAGTGCAACTTATCAAGGTGTCATTTTTTAAAAATTTATTTATTTTTTTTTTTTTTTGTACCACAAGGAAATGCTTCCACTAGAATGGGTGTCATTACGTTGTACGACATTACTGTTTGCAGAAAATGTCGTGGCTGATAACGTAATCCTGACAGTTTCACCTTACTGTTTATGAGTAAATTTATATTGGCTTGAAAGAAAAAGTATTGGATACTTGGCCTTCATGAAGTTAGGTAAATGTTAATGTGCCAAGTATGAAGGCACGATTTGAATTTTAAATTCTCTTTTCAATTCCTTTGTGATACCCGAGAGAAGTAAAGACATTTATATAAATACCTTTTCTAAAATTTCTGTTGATTGGATTCCATGACAAGTTGTGCCGACATAGAAAAATCATGGTTAAAGCGGTGCTGCTTATTGTTTTACAATGGAATAACAGTTTTGGCTTGTAAAGGGAAGGGCTGGGAGGGCTTTAACAAATGCTATAGTGATCCTTCTCTTGAATGTTGAAACATAAGCATAATTGATATCTTTTCTAAATATGCTTCGTGTAAGTGAAATTGGAGCTGCCTTTTCTTCTCTACAGTGAACTACATAGCTCGAGGAATGAGTGTTTTCTGTAATTTTGACATTTTCTTAGTAAACATTAAATTCTGATACTCCATATCCTAAACCTGATTGTTGATATAAGTGCAGCTCACTAATATTATTATACACAGGGGTAATACAGAGTAACAATTTGTTTTGCCAACTCACTGCCTTGCAACCCAAGCTATTTTGATGCCCGTAGGTCTGTGGCCACTAGCATATCATCATTCATACTTAGGAGAGGGTTACCAAGAAGGTGTGTGATATTTCATCTTTTCCCCTTGTATTTCTAATGTGATAATCAAACAACCTATATACTTAGTACCAATGTTGAGAATTTTTTTCCCACTACGAACCTAAAGTTTGCACTTTCATTTGAGGTCAGTTTCATAAAGGCTCATCATGCATGCCCTTATGCAGTGGCAGTGCTATTACAATATAATACACCATTTTAGACATAATTTACCCCTGTGTACCAAGTAGAAAATGAAATGAGGACACTGTAATTAAGTTGACTTCTTGAAATAGTCATGGTCAGCATCAATACCATATTTCTGATCTTTATTTTTAAAACTTGTATATCTCCCTTGCACTACAAACGTTTGTAAACTCAATTTTTATTACGTAAAAAATGAGGGAAATTTCATAAATGTTTTTGAGGTAAAAATATCAGCACTGCTTAAAAGCTTGCTTAAAAATAAATTTTTAAACAAATTAGAATATTTTCACAAATACAAGACAATGGGAATCCAGTTAAAAAGTTTTGTGATAAATAATTGTAGTTAAAGTCTTGATCCAACACTATTTGCATCGTGCAGCATTGTTGGTTTTGTGTTAATAGAAACAAAGGTGATTTTTTTATTGATAGAAAGATTGATAACATGGAAATGCGTTTTTTTATCCTAATGTTTGCAGTTTTATTTTTTTTATTTTCTTTAATGAATTCAACAACCATCTAAGTTCTGAGTATGATTTGCTTGTTAAATATCTTGCTACAAAGTGTAGCATGTTTTAGTTAGACAAGTGTGTGAGAGATTGGCTAATACACATTTCAGTTTTGCATGGTGAATACGATTTTATACTTTTACTGAGTTGAATCTTCATGCCAGCTACAGTTTAGAAACTGGTTGTGGTTGGCTATTTATTTTTCACATGGAAGAATTCTGTCATAATTTGTGTTATGCTTGAAATATAAGACGCAGGTTAGATGGTACACCATCAGTCTCACAAGAGGAAAATTCTTTCCAAGTCCAACTCGGTGATATAAAAGCTGGGAACTGAGAACAAGTTAACAATACTCACTACAACACTAATACTGTGATATGAAGTAACCAGTATAGTAGTTGCATACTGTTAAAGAAAATGGAAGGGAAAGTTTTTCTCTATGTTAATCAAAAAGAAAAAAAAATAACACCCTTGATTATCTTTATTTAGCATAACAAATATTCAGGACTAATTAGCTTATAGCATAACAGATATTCAGGACTAATTAACTTATATGTATTTGCATAAGTCACAAGTTTAACGAGGAATTGGCAACCTCTGTTCCCCTTATAGTAAAGAATATTCTAGTGCCATTCCTCCCAAGAATTATCGGCACTCGAGAGACCACCGAGGAAAATCAATGTCTGATAATTTTCACTGTTCCCTTTTAAAAAAAAAAATTAATTGTCGATCTATTTAATTTTAAAAATGTTCATAACATTCATTTTAGACTTCATTTTTAACGTCCGTAACATTTTTTGCATCACCTATCTTTCAATTAGCATTCATTCTCCATTTTTTTTACCATGAAGTTTAATGCTCAACTTGAACTCGTGTACAAACTTCATGTTACATTGGCTTTTGATTTTTTTTAATTCAAAAACTGTGTTAATGAACTATGAACATATGATGACAATTTATTCCCTTAAAATGAATAAATAAAACATGAAACTGAAAAATCGAAATACTTATTTAGGGCCACTACCCTACAGAATGAGAAGCATTTAAAATCTCATGTCCACATTCACTTTAATTCTGGTTTTGATAGTGACTATTAATGTGAAATTCATTGTGCCTAAAACTAGTATCAAGAGAGAACAACTTTCATTATAAAAGAAAAAGCAATTTGCTAGAAACTTGTTTAACAGGACAGAACTAATTTTCTCAACTCTAAAACAGCTGGTCAGAACAATCTCGTCTTGAAATTATATCTTGAAACAACAAATCTAATAAAAATTATGAGCAATTTGAAGATGAGTTTTTGTTTTTAGGGAGCAATCATATTCTAGACTATTTTGACGTCACAATAATGAAAAAAAATATAGTAATAAAGAAAAGAGTAAAGATAAAAGTGAGAAACAACAAATGTTTGGCAGTTAAGGCTTGACTTTTTTTTTTTTTTTTTTTTTTTTTTTTTCTTTTTTTTTTTTCTTTTTCTTTTTCTTTACATACAGGTTCTGAATTGCTTGGAGTGGCAAGCTTAGCAAGTGCAAACAGAATCACATTTTGTTAATTTTTTTTAACTTTACAAGAAAGTTAATGAGAAATTATCTCTTGACATTATTCATTTGAAATTATATAGCAGAAAATGGGGCTACTATTGTTACTAGTTACAAATCAAATTTGAAAAGATGAAAAACAATGGTAATTCAACAAAGAACCTACAAAAGTAATAAAGGAATAAAATACTGTCAACCAACATGTGAGCATCAATAGACAAAGATTACCAGGAAAATAAAGCAAAATGGTCATTTCCATAAAATCTGAAGAACAGATTACCAAGAAGAAATCCATAACCCTATTTTAAGCTGTGGATGTATCAACACTGAAATTACCGAAAACTACAAAACAACTAGAGTTAAAAACATGTGTTAGGTAGAAGGCCTCCCAATGAAATTTGAAATGTATCATTCATTTGAAAAGATAAACTAAATCACAAGTGCCATATGCTGATAAAAGGGCAAAGTTCAAGTTGAAACTCGTAAATTTCCTATATACCTAGTAAGTGGTAACAAAAAATTTCTGCACTGGAAGGTCTGAAGCTGAAATTTTAAGTTAAAACTTGGATATTGCCTGCATTTTATTATGTCTTGCAAAAGTTACCTATGTTCATTTATATCAAATTCTAAACATTCATTTATTCAAGGTATTCAAACCCTTCTACATATTGTAATAAGGAGTATCTTTCTCCATATGAAGAACTATACCAATCACAAATACCATGAACTAGCCCAGGTATGGCTAATAGGTAAGTAGGCTAGGTTATGAATTAAGAATGTCGCCCGTTACTTTATCGTTCATAGGTTTTTGTTTTTAACCTTATTTTGGTTTTCACTAGCCACCACTATAATATTTGAAGTAAGGGGCCTGTTGAAATGGTTAATGATTTTGAATTTTCGACGAAAACGAATGTTTAATTGGTCAGATGCACCTCGTTACCTTTCCTTATACGGAGACATAACATTTACCATAATTTCTCCACATAGTAGCTACCTAGGTAGTAACCCAACCGCTTTCGACTTTTTCTTAATGCCTGTGAACCTCCATAATTATCAGCTTAGGGGTGAGGGCAAATTCAAAATTTATATATATGTCAAAAGACATGATACCAACATCCATGTAAATACTACATAGGTATATAATCCGAAATTTTGGGTCTGCCAAAATTTTACACAAGCTATTCTTGGAAGTCCTACCTACCAGCTACCTAATCTGTTGAATTTATGATACATGGTTTCATTTAATTGATACAGACCTTTGGTAATTAACTTCTCATGCTTTACTATCGATCGGTACGAAAGTTGCACTAGAATAAAATACTTTTATAAAAGGAACTTCGCCATCTGAGGCAGCTGACAGGATTCTGTCAGTCACTGATTCAAGATCAAGAAAGGGTTAGGAAAGTTCGTTATTAACTTGGATGAAAATTGCTACTTTATCTATGATACTTTACTGTAATTGCTTTATTTAAATTATATAAATTTTATTTATCACTAATTATTTATTTAATATGCGTCAAAGGTCGTTCCAATATTACAAAATCCTTCAATTACTTGCGCGAGAAATATTCATCCACTCACTGAACAGTTCTAGTCTCATGTGTCTTTGTTGTTGTAATGGCTCGGTTTTTACGTCGAGTTCTCGCAATTTCGGGAAAAATTCTCTCCTCTATTAGATACTTAAATTACACAGATCACTGCTATTAAATTATATCCTGATTAAAATTTTACGCACGTAGCCTTGCATTACTTTCGTAATCTTTTTTTATTTTTATTTGGGGGCGCCACTGAACGAGACTGGTTTTAGCTAATCAGACTAGTACCATGACACTGATATTGGACCCTCTTTACTGGTCAAGCTCAATTCTGGCGGGCTTGTCACCAATCAATCGGTTTTGGTGTGAACGTGGCAGTAATTTAGGAATTATATGAAGAAAATAATACACCCAAGCACATATTCCTCTCCTCTATACTTTGTGAAGTTGGTGGGCTTCAACCATATCACGTTTCTCTTAAGCAACACACGTCATACTCATCACATGGTTTGTTTTTATTTTTCATAATTTATTTACCAGTTTGTACCTTTCATCCACGTTGTTGTAATCTTTTTGATTTGCCTGTCCCGTCATATGACATAATCCTCTTTATTCATAACCTTGCTATTAATATCAACTTCGCTCGTATCATGCTTATCACGGGAAAATGTTACAGTTCCTCCATTCGAACCTTACAACAAATCCTGTCATTTTCCTGAGATATCACACGTTACAAACACCTTCAGACCCGCGAACTAAATGAGGTGAAGAGCCACAAGTGTTTAAAAAAAAATTAGGCAGAAATAGGGATGAATAACTTTAGTCAATAATGGGGTTCACATGATTGAGTTCTTAGGCAAATAATGCTGTCTGTAGAGATCTGGGTCCCACCGAGAGTACCATAGTACCTTGGTCCTCAACTTGCACTCTCGCCTCCACTGCAGTTTCGGACCTGTGGGAGAGAGAAAGAATTACGTAACAACTCACGACAAAAGTATATGCACATGTATATGTCAATATCACTTTGCATGAAATGTGTATTATGTCCAAACGAACTGCAATATGGCTCCTAAGCCCGAGGATTTTAAATATACAGCAGTGTGTGAAATAAAGGCTCTTTTATTGCAAACGTTATATACATACATATATACGTACATACACACACGAGCACATACATGCACATATCTGTGCGTGTGCTTGAACGTCTAAAGATTAGCATAGCTATTTAAATGAGGACATATGACCATTTCTTCAACAAGACCTCTCCCTTGTACTGCTAACCAATCACGAATAATTTCATTCCTCATTTCTCTACAGAATGTTCAGTCTCACAATTACCTGTTGAGGATGATGACCACCCTCGTCCCATCTTCGTTTCTGAAGGCAGCGGACTCTAGGGAATGTGGGTCATCCGAGGTCAGTTCCAGCCTCACCGCGCCCTCCTTGACGAATTTGGAGAAGTGGCCAAGGCCGTAGAACATGGGGTTTTTGTAGAATTCGTCCTTTTCCTGTTGACGTGACACCGCATCTTAGTTTTGCGTCATTCTTGCTCTGTCTTACATATATGACTTATGTACCCACATATATAGGAAACAACTAGATTTATATATACATAAGTAAGACTCAGCATAGTGTCTTACTTAGGTACGTGGAAGGAAATTCCACGATAATGTGACATGTCTAGAAATATATATATTTATATATATATATATATATATATATATATATATATATATATATATATATATATATATATATATATATATATATATATATATATATATATATATATATATATATATATATATATATATATATTATGTAGTAAGCTTTCGCTAGCCACCACTAGCTTTGAAGAAAGTGGCTAGCTTACTGCCTAAATATTTATAAACTTTTCTAGACATTTTACATTATGGTGGAACATCCTAACAAGAAAATACATGGTCTACTGTTCATTACGATGTATAAGTTTAGATCAAACGTATGTGAATACACGCATAAGCTCTTATTTACATACACTAGGTGTGAAATTAAATATCTAAGTATTAGTATGAATATCAAATGCTAAATGTCTGTTTCCATTTCATTTTCATAGCAACAATTATTTCGGCATCTCGGCAAAGCTCTCTGGCTTAAGTATGTCAACCCAGTTGCCAATCATTAGGGAAAAGGACGTAATGTCTTAAAATAATCTTATTCATTTTTTTCTATTTTTCATTAAGTAGGGTCTCTTCTTTCTGTATTTCCCTTTACCTCCTCTTACTTCTCCCACCAAACGAACACCATATTCTATGGAATCTTGAATTTCAAGTCAAGAGCCCCTGTTGTGGATTTGTTCCATATGAATAAGGTTCATCTGCTGAATAACCAATACTAATAATATGCTGGAAAAAATACCCTCGTTAATACTGGTTTTATTTCAGCCGCTTTTATTTTGCACAGAATTTTCTCTATTCTTCTTATTACTGACTTTTCTTCTGTACTCAAGTTGTCTATTAAAACGCCAAATAGAGGATTCATGTAAAAAAACGTGGTATTTGTCAAATTGAACATATCATATAAAACGCAGTAATACATTCAATTGACAAATACCACGTTTTTTTTTTTACATGAATCCCCTATTTGGCGATTTAATAGTCAAATTGAGTACAGAAGAAAAGTCAGTAATGAGAAGAATAGAGAAAATTCTGTACATAATAAACGCGACTGAAATAGCCATCATTTTCAATAGAGCTGTAATAATAATAATAATAATAATAATAATAATAATAATAATAATAATAATAATAATAATAATAATAATAATTAATAATAATAATAATAATAATAATAAGAAGAAGAAGAAGAAGAAGAAGAAGAAGAAGAGGAAGAAGAAGAAGGAGAAGAAGAAGAAGAAGAAGTAGACACCTACATGATTCACAATGATGGGACCGTCAGCAGACATGTTGGCCCAGTTCGGTCCACCCTCCATGTTCACTGCGAGGTTCCACTCGGTCCACCCGGCGACCCAGTGGTTCACATCCTGTTAATAGACGTTTTGGGGACTTTTGAGGATAATGCTGATAACTGGCTTTAATTAGGTTGTGGACCAGGGTTCATGATATGTTGGTTGATATATCAACGGATTTGTATTGAGGGAAAAGTAGAAGGGATCAGAATATACAGGTGAATGTTTTAAAGGTATGGTTGGTTGTATACCTGTCAATTCCAGCTGTGGGTCGTGGTTCATATGATTCTGAGTACTACTACTACTACTACGACTACTACTACAACTACTACTACTACTACTACTAGTAGTAGTAGTAGTAGTAGTTGTAGTAGTAGTAGTTAAAATGACAAGTAATTAAGTAGAATTACTGATTAGCTTCTGGAACGACAACAGTGATTTAGATGATGATAATAAAAGAATGAACGAAAACTAGAGCATTGATAATTAAGGAATAAACAAAAGCTAGGACAATGATCATCAAAGAATCAACAAGCAAGGACAATGATTACAGGATCAACAAAAGCAAGGACAATGATCATCAAAGAATCAACAAAAGCAAGGACAATGATCATCAAAGAATCAACAAAAGCACGACAATGATCATAGAATCAACAAGCAAGGAAAGATACGGATCAACAAAAGCAAGGACAATGATCATCAAAGAATCAACAAAAGCAAGGACAATGATCATCAAAGAATCAACAAAAGCAAGGACAATGATCATCAAAGAATCAACAAAAGCAAGGACAATGATACAGGATCAACAAAAGAAAGGACAAATGATAATCAAAGAATCAACAAAGCAAGGACAATGATCACAGATCAACAAAAGCAAGGACAATGATCATCAACAACGCAAGGACAATGATTCAGGATCAACAAAAGCAAGGACAATGATCATCAAAGAATCAACAAAAGCAAGGACAATGATCATCAAAGAATCAACAAGCAAGGACAATGATTACAGGATCAACAAAAGCAAGGACAATGATCATCAAAGAATCAACAAAAGCAAGGACAATGATCATCAAAGAATCAACAAAAGCAAGGACAATGACCATCAAAGAATCAACAAAAGCAAGGACAATAATCATCAAAGAATCAACAAAAGCAAGGACAATGATCATCAAAGAATCAACAAAAGCAAGGACAATGATCATCAAAGAATCAACAAAAGCAAGGACAATGATCATCAAAGAATCAACAAAAGCAAGGACAATGATCATCAAAGAATCAACAGGAGCAAGGACAATGATCATCAAAGAATCAACAAAAGCAAGGACAATGATCATCAAAGAATCAACAAAAGCAAGGACAATGATCATCAAAGAATCAACAAAAGCAAGGACAATGATCATCAAAGAATCAACAAAAGCAAGGACAATGATCATCAAAGAATCAACAAAAGCAAGGACAATTATCACCAAAGAATCAACAAAAGCAAGGACAATAATCACCAAAGAATCAACAAAAGCAAGGACAATGATCATCAAAGAATCAACAAAAGCAAGGACAATGAACATCTAAGATTCAACGAAAGCACGACAATGATCATAGAATCAACAAAATCTAGGACAATAATCATCATAAAATTAACAAAAGTTAGGACAATGACCACAGAATCAAAAGAAGCTAGGACAATGATAGTGGAATCAAAGAAAATCTAGGAAAATGACCAATCAATCAAAAGCTAGGACACTGAGCATCAGACAATCAAAAGAGGCCAGGAAAGCGATCACAAGGACAACGCCCATCTTCACAACAAGTACAGCCCATCCTGACATACCTCTAGGATGTCGTGGGCGTAAGTTTCTAGCCTGTCCCACAACCCAAGGCGCACGGGGTTTTCAGCAAAGGGACCAGCGAACCCTAAAATGTAAAGATTTATTATCATTATATTGAGAACCAATCTTAAATGGAAAAGCAAAATGCTTCTAAAAGCTCAGGGGTCTTGATAAGGAAAGCAGCTCAGTATAGAAGCAGAAAAAGTTAATTGTATCTTAGTTTAACCAGAACACTGAGCTGGTTGACAGCTCTCCTAGGACCGGCCCGAAGGATTAGACATTTGTACGTGGCTAGGAACCAATTGGTTACCTAGCAACGGGACCTGCAGCTTATGAATAATATGTTCTTGGCCATTTTGTAGCTAACTTAAGTATATGTTAATTAACCAGACCACTGAGCTGGTTGACAGCTCTCCTAGGGCTGGCCCGAAGGATTAGACATTTTCACGTGGCTAGGAACCAATTGGTTACCTAACAATGGGACCTGCAGCTTACTGTGGGATCCGAACCACATTGTATCGAGATTTTATTATCTAATCACCAGACATAAATTCCTCTGATTTCACGTTGGCAAAGCGAGGAATCGATCTTGGGGCTACCGAATCAGTAGGCGAGCACGTAAACCACTCGTCCAACGAGGAACTAGTACAGAAGAACTTGAGAAGTAAAGAGTATACTTCAAAAGAGGATTAACAAATACCCTACCACCGAATTCGATTTACCCTGAGAATAATTTACACCCGAAGTGAATTATATACAAATGCATCTACCCTGACCAGGATTCAAACTATACCCTTTCAGGTTTGGTCCCGTAGGACAGTTAGTGCGGTCAGTGCACCTCTTGCAATCCACTATAGGCATTATTTGAGGTTCTTGGCATCGTCCTCTCGGTCCCTAGCTGCAACCCCTTTCATTCCTCTTACTGTAACTCCGTTCATATTCTCTTTCTTCCATCTTCCTTGCCACCCTCTCCTGACAATTGATTCATAGTGCAACTGCTTTGAGGTTTTCCTCCTGTCACACCTTCCCGACCTTTTTGCTGTCCATTTCCGCTTCAGCACTGAATGACCTGACAGGTCCCAGCGCATGGCCCTTAGGCCTAAATTCTATCTATTCTATTCTTTCTGGTTTGGTACAGGATTGACATTGGCTTATCCAAGTGTTCACAAGGGAACGACTAACCTTGGCACGCCTCTGTCCCGAGAATGAAGTAGTCGGGGAACTTCTCGTGAGTACTCGCGAGCTTCTCGGGGCTTGCTGAACCGTCGCTGTACCAATGGACTGCGATCCCATCCACGTACTGACGAGCTGTTGTGGTGTTCAGCACCTGTGGATTGACAGAAATCTGTGATTCTCTGCTTCTCAAGAAAAGGACAAGGAAAGGAGGGATGGGACGAGCATGGGGAGCCGTTTCAAAGACAAATCCCATCTGCTCCTACTACTCTTACTAGGAATGATTTATCGTCTTGGGGTAGTGAGAGAATTGGATATCGGCTACTATTCCGACTGTGAAAGCAATCTATACTACTTTTGGATTAAAAAGAAGGATATATCATTTAAGAAGAAAATGTCGTATAGGCCTAAAAAATAAGGAAAGGGGTAATTCTTAAGATGCAAGAAAGTACAATTTAGAGCCAAAAAAGAAGAAAAGTTAGGTGCGAAAGATAAAATATTATCCAGGATCTGAAATGATAAAAAAAATAATGTTTGCAACATAAAAAGCAAGAGGAGAAAAATAGATAAACGAGGCGTGATCCAATCTCCAGCTTACGTACTCACGCATGCTAAAGTCTATGGTCAGATAGAGCCTTGTTTCACCAACAAAAATTAAAATGAATATGCTATAATTTTTCAGAAATTATTGTTCTGTACTATTTAACAAGCACATTACTTTTTACATCTTCATTACAATAAGTAAATCATGAATATCCTTTCCTACAACACCTTTTCAGGCCTTTTTTAGGCTTTCTTCCACCACCTCTCCCTGTAACAACAGCACCAAAGTAGTTTGTAGGCAAATTGCATTCCTTATTATTTTTTACATTATTCAAGGTTAAAGTTAGCCATGATCATGCGTCCGGCAACGCTATAGGACAAGCCACCACCTGGCAGTGGCTGAAAAAAGATAAGTATATCTTAGTCTAACCAGACCACTGAGCTGGTTTACAGCTCTCCTAGGGCTGGCCCGAAGGATTAGATATTTTCACGTGGCTAGTAACCAATTGGTTACTTAGCAATGGGACCTACAGCTTGTTGCGGGATCCGAACCACATTATATCCAGAAATGAATTTCTAATCACCAGAAATAAACTCCTCTGATTCAACGATGGCAGAGCAGGGCGCGAACTCGGGACTACCAAATTGGTAGGAGAGCATGTAACCCACTCGTCCATGAGGAACTTCAATTCATGGGCCGAAGAAACTTTGGCACATTTTTTACTTCAAGTGAGATCTCTTCTTTCTGTATTTACCTTGACCTCCTGTCACTTCCTAATGAATACCACATTATTCTTTGGAAGCTTGAATTTCAAGACAGTGGACCCTTCGGTGGGTTTGTTCCACGTGAATAGGCTTCATCTCCGAACAAGAACGTGACAAATCTAACATTTAATTTGAATCCTCTACGTACCGTCTCTGCCCGCTCTGGCAGATATGATCTCTGGTCATCATTGATCATGAGCACGACGTCGCCATACCCATGGGCCTCCAGGGTTGGTCCGAGGTACTCGGATACCCACTCTCTCTCCTCCTCTGCCGTGAAGCCCATACAGTTGAAGTGGTAGCCGGGCGTGTACCCAGCCGTTGGCTCGTTCTCAGCCGTCACACCCCAAATCTTGACGCCGTTCTCGGCGTATCCGTCGAGGAATCTGTGGAATTTGTGGTCGATAGTTACTTTTTAAGTTTTCAAGGCAGAGTAAAAGAATAAACGATTGTTTTTAGGAAGAATTAAAGGGAATTCCACACATACATTCAAACTTCCAATTGAATTGTAGGGAGCAGCAATCAAATTTGACTGCAAAATCGTGTACTAGCAAAAAATAACACAAGGGAAATATCGTAAACACAACAAATAAGTATAACCACAAAAGAAAAAAGTAAATTGTAGTACTGACTTCGAATAAGAACACGAACAAAAGATGGAAAGTAGACTACAACAATGATATATCCTTTATGACATAAAAAAATAATGAGAGGATCAAATACAAAAGCACAAAGACGATACTTCGTATTACAAAACCCAACTGAATCCCACATACTTGACGAAATAGTTGGCCCAGGGCTGGTACATATCCTTCAGGAGCTGCCCGTACCCAACGTAGTCGTTGTTGGTCTTCATCCACGGAGGGGCTGACCAAGCAGAGGCGAAAATGTGTATTCCTTTTTCAGACATGGCGGCTGCTCTCCTGATGACGGGAATCTGAATGGCGAGTAACAACGTCAGTGGTAGCAAAGCTTTAGTGTTGTTGCAAGGGAAGAACCTCCTTGAAAGAAGGACAGGGGAACTTGGTAGTGTCTTTTGATAAAAACAAGATCTTTGGAGCAGAGAGAGTTTTATTCTGAACAAAATAAGTGATAGAAATAGGTGATGTTTCATTTAAAACTGATAAGAGTGGAAGAGGTAAAAGTGCTCGACGTTTTAGATGAAACAATAGTAATAAAAATAATTAATTTGCATTTTGATTTCTTGTCAAGACTAGATACCTTGCAATGGAGGTCATGTTGAGACCAAATTCCTTATCATGGAGGTCAAATTGGTCATATTAATACCTTATGATGGGGGTTGTATTAAGATCAAACTTATAATGAGGGTCGTATTAAGATCAAACTTATCATAATGGGGGTCAAATAACAACGCCACACCTTATAAAGGTCACATTAACCTAGTACAACATTTAACGGGGTCCTAATGAGTCTATCCACCTTACCTCTAGGTCAGGGGTTCTCATACTTTTTAACTCCACGACCCCCTTATGAAGTTTCAAATTTTCTATCGACCCCTTAGACTAGCATTTAATAAAAAAAAAAACAATGTCAGAATCACTTTGAGTAGTATTAGTTTAGTACTTGACATTTAGTATGATAAAAGAAAAAGTAACACCTAGTAAGGTAATGTTTGAAACTTAAGATGTACGATTATATGTAACTTAATTCTCCGACACATTAGTTATTCATCGACCACCTTTTGACCCCTTGGCTATTCATAGACCCCCTTAAATGGTCCTATTGACCCCTTGGGGTCGATATCGACCACTTTGAGAACCCCTGCTCTAGGAGTTAATACAATAATCAATAACGAAACCATATAACTCATACTCAATATAGAATAGAAAACCAAGCATTAAAACCAAAAGGAAAAAAAAAAAAATAAGGAAAACCCTTGACCTTATACTTGAGGTCTTCGGGCTGTAACTCAAACTTCTCAAGCGTGACGTCACCCTCAAAGTCATCGCAAGTATAAGCTCTCCAAGAAAAGTCGCAGCCTCCCATATTGATGCGTCCGATGTTGTACTCGATGCCGGACTCGGCGAAGTAAGACCTTGCGGGACGAGGGAGAGAAAAGAACTGAGTAAAACTTATAAGTATACGTGGATGTCCGCATCTAACTGCTTGCATTGACATGCATGTATGCGCAGACTTTAGTTTCCTTATTGCCTTTGTGACATTTATAAGAATGAGATTGTAGTCGATGCCAATGAAAAATAGGGTCTGTTTTGTGAGAGCCAATGAAAAATAGGGTCTGTTTTGTGAGAGCCAATGAAAAATAGGGTCTGTTTTGTGAGAGCCAATGAAAAATAGGGTCTGTTTTGTGAGAGCCAGTGAAAAATAGGGTCTGTTTTGTGAGAGCCAATGAAAAATAGGGTCTGTTTTGTGGGAGCCAATGAAAAATAGGGTCTGTTTTGTGGGAGCCAATGAAAAATAGGGTCTGTTTTGTGGGAGCCAATGAAAAATAGTGTCGGTTTCGTGGGAACCAATGAAAAATATGGTTGGTTCTAGTGTTCACAATGCTGGCCTCCGATTGGCTGATTAGCCCGAGAGGCCTGGGAAGCTCTGTTCAGGCGGCATTGGCGCTGGGGCTGCTGCCTCCTGACAGTGGAAGCTTCTCTTCTTATGGTTCTTCCTCCAGGGCGTCTTTCTTCTGCAGGGGGTAATCTTTATTATTATTAGATAATAAGATGATCCCCCAAGCTCACCTAAGTAGCATATCCTGAGCCTCAGTCGACAGAGTGAGAATGTTGAGAGATGCAGCATCCGTGAAGGCTCCTCCCCATCCCAACATCGTCTGGAATGACGTCAAACCCAGTTTGAAGTTCGCCACTTCCGGAGCCCCGACGCCTGATGATGACAGCTGATTTTATTTGTAATGTTTGTCGGATGTACGCAGTCACACATACGTAATTATTATTATGAAGGATTGGTTTATCCAGACCTCTGTGCCTAATAACATACGTAATCAGTCAGGGGTGGTATATACATATATATTCAAAAATTTTAAGGTACGAATGTGGTGCTTCTTCTAAGTATTTAATTAGATGTACATAAAAATCAATATGGGATGATATAATGTGTCCGTGTACAATATATGTATATATATATATATGTAGGATATGCAGGAACTTCCATATACACACATAACTTCAGGAAAGCCGAAGACATGATGAGATAAAGGATTTATTCGAAACGTTTCGCACAAGGAACTTTGTGCATCATCAGCCTGTTAAAATAAAAGCACATTTTAAATTAATAACAGTAAAATACAAATAAAAATTACAATATAAAATTTGAAATTTAAAAATGATAATTTTAAAATTAGCATAATTCAATGTTAAAAGTGAAATAAGAACATTAAAACACAGCTACTAAAACACCAACCATTCGCTAAGAAAGGAGGAGAGAGAATGACTAGAAATGAGATTGAGGTCAGAGAGAAGACTATGCCAGGTATAGCGGAGACGATGAACTACCACTATTCAATGAGGGAATAAGTCTTTTGATAAATAATGACTCGAGTGTTGTTAAATACTCGGAGTCCTTATTGTAACTTACTCGAATCATTGAAGGTGAAATTCCATGCTTAAAATTAAAATTAATATCAAATAACCCGAGTAAAATTGGCTCCCTGTTCTGCTTTAAAGATCGTCTGCAGCCTTTTATGAGGTCTAATGTTGTGTATAATTTTACGTGCCCAGGATGTCCTGGTATTTACGTTGGATCTACCAAGAGGCTGTTGTAAATGCGATATTGCAGCTAAATAAATGGGGTATAGTTTTAGAACTGGCCAGAGATTAAGTAGACCAGAGCATTCAAATATCAAAAATCATGCCATCAATTGTGAGATTGAAGTCAAGAAACAGTACTTCTCCATTTTAGGTTACAATAAGGACTCCGAGTATTTAACAACACTCGAGTCATTATTTATCAAAAGACTTATTCCCTCATTGAATAGTGGTAGTTCATCGTCTCCGCTATACCTGGCATAGTCTTCTTTCTGACCTCAATCTCATTTCTAGTCATTCTCTCTCCTCCTTTCTTAGCGAATGGTTGGTGTTTTAGTAACTGTGTTTTAATGTTCTTATTTCACTTTTAACTTTGAATTATGCTAATTTTAAAATTATAATTTCTAAACTTCAAATTTTAGATTGAATTATAATTTCTAAATTTCAAATTTTAGATTGTAATTTTTATTTGTATTTTACTTTTATTAATTTAAAATGTACTTTTATTTTAACAGACTGATGACGCACAAAGTTCCTTGTGCGAAATGTTTCGAATAAATCCTTTAACTCATCACGTGTCTTCGGCTTTCCTGAAGTTATGTATGCAGATTATATATTATATATTATAATATAATGCATATATATATATATATATTATAAGTACACATTACCGTGATTCATATACATATATCGAACTACAAATGTCCTTTATTATCTAATTCGCTTTACCTCGGAATAATATATTTTTCATATATGCTTAAAAATCACTGTAGATGCACGTGACTTCATAAATAAGCGAATCCCACAGGAAAATGATAGTCAGAAATCCAAGCGCTTTCGTCTTTACTCAGACATTGTCAAGGAGTTAATTAACTCCTTGACAATGTCTGAGTAAAGACGAAAGCGCTTGGATTTCTGACTATCATTTTCCTGTGGGATTCGCTTAATTATATTTTTCATATATGTTTAACCGAGGGGGAATTTATTAAGCGAAAATCGAATTGGCGATCGACAGGCGCGAACCATCGTCCTCTCAATTCCAGGACTGGCAGTGAAGCCCCAGACCACCCCGCCACCGCAAGAGATATAAGTATATGCCGCCTCCCAACTCATATACCTGCCGCGCACAGGTATTTTTTGTTTTTGGAAACTGCATACAGCCCATCTCGTTCTCGGTTGCGTGGTAGTGCTTCTGCCCGCACTTAGTCATTATATAAGTCTATCACATTACCGTGATTCATATACATATATCGAACTACAAATGTCCTTTAATATCTAATTTGCTCTACCTCAGAATTAATATATTTTTATATATGTTTAACCGAGGGGGAATTTATTAAGCGATAATAGAATTGGCAATCGACAGGCGCGAACCATCGACCTCTCAATTCCAGGACTGGCAGTGAAGCCCCAGACCACCCCGCCACCGTATATGAATCACTCTAATGTGATAGACTTATATAATGACTACGTGTGGGCAAAAGCACTACCACACAACAGAGAACGAGATGCGCTGTATGCAGTTTCCAAAAACAAAAAATACCTGTGCGCGGCAGCCATATGAGTTGGGAGGCGGCATATACTTATATCTCTTGCGGTGGCGGGGTTGGCTAAGGCCTCACTGCCAGTCCTGGAATTGAGAGGTCGATGGTTCGCGCCTGTCGATCGCCAATTCTATTATCGCTTATAAAATCCCCTCGTTTAAACATATATGGAAATATATTAATTCTGAGGGAGATAGAGCGAATTAGATATTAAACGACATTTGTAGTTCGATATATATATATATATATATATAATATATATCTCTATATATATATATATATATATATATAGATATATATATATATATATATATGTAAGTGTTTACATAATAAAAATATGGAATGTTAGTCCATATATAAATAAAGTCTAAACTAAAAGAGGTCAACCAGATTGCTTGCAGGAATGTGATCAGACTAGAGACGCTAAAGATGACGTATACAATAAGTATGTAGGCTAAGATAACATGCCGTCACCTGTAGTCATTCAATTGTTTATAAACATTAGTCCAAGCTCCCTGCTTGAGACAACTACCCCGACCTATTATTCAAACGGCCTACGTGATCTGTAGCGTGTCTCATTCGATTGTGTGTTCGTATGAAACTAGTCATCTGATAGTATGTTCATATGTTCGATCTACTGTCTGTTCCTTCATAACTTGTAACAGAGATGGTAAGACAGGAGAACAGAGTTAGCTATCGTCATTAGAAGACCTGTACCTCTTTACCTAAGCTTTATCATGTAGAGGAATAGGATTAGCCATCATCATTGGCAGAAGCGATCAAGCTATCGTCATAGAAGACTTGTACGATCATACCTGATCTTCATCATGTAAAACTTCAGAAGAATATACTATTTTTATACCTTGTGTTTTCTACAAGAACCTCACCGAACCATGAGTTTAACACATCGTCGTAAAGATAATACCGACTTCGTAAGTGATCTACAAAACCCCAGACACTCCATTGAAGATGGAAGTGCAATACCAACCGACTTAGCGTATAGATTATCGCTAGTCTAACATTACCTCATAGGGCGCCTTATCATACAGGCACGAGCCCTAATATTGGTGGCCAGCGGACCAGAAGAACTCTACAACGTCCTACGAAGAAAAAACAGAATAATAAATCATGAAGTCAACGACGACGAAAGCAGCAGATTCTTCAAGCAACCTAGTATCATCATTAGTGAGCGACTTCAGAAAACAACAAGATTCGTCAAGCAACTTAGTATCATCGTTAGTGAATAACTTCAAGAAACAAAACCGACGTGTCCTTTTCCTACGGCAACGGAAGCTTCGTCTCTCATTAGAATCATTCAAGAAAACATCGTTAGTGAGCGTTTCCGGCACTGCAAGAAACAAACCGAACGCGTCTGCAGCATCGGATTTTTAAGGGCTCGAATCATCGAAACAACGCGCACGGGGGAAACTGAAGCCAAACCAGGTCGTCCGCTAAATAGAGAAGGAGGACCGAGGCCGTGTGTCGTTATCGGAACACCGTGACTTCCCACAAAAGCAAGCTAAGTACAATTTTTTATTCATTTGGAGTAACTTTGAGTGTTTCCTTTGCAGGTCGAATTTCGTTATTCCTGTGGCTGAAGTTACGAGACATTCTTAATCTTACTTTTTTACAGAAATTATCTATATCATTGAGATTTCGCTACTGCGAGTTTTTATCTTTGAGTGTCTGTTTCCAGAAGTTCTACTGAAATATCATAATCATATACTATGTTAATTTTATCATTTTGGGTGTTATTAATCCCTTACGTTACAAATCATATTAAACAGTGAATATGCGTTTACGCAGTGGACGTCTGTATTTATACAGATGCATGGATAGGGTCGTTAAGCACCGTAGTGATTAGAAAACACACAAAAACAAGTGGAACACCCGTACAAATCTATATAAATTAGAGGTAACACTATTTCGGGTCATGACAATAAATGCTCCTTTGCAAGTCCCGATCGCAGTTTTAGCCTTGAGTTTTTTGAGTTATATAAAATATCGAACCTCAATGACTCAACTTAACTTTAAAAATACGGCTGGATTGCAAGGAATAACATGTCTGTAAAAAACTTTCGTCAGGCTAAATGCGCTGACCAGGATCCCTCACTATTTCAAATTTAGCAAAGAATGAAGTACAAACAGTTAATATTGAATACAGTAGAGATAACTTGTCTTAATTAGTAATCGCTCAGTTCCTAATAGTTAGTCATTCATTGCTTTATACGTAACCAGCAACGTAATGCTAAAAACACACAATATGTTGCCGATGGTAATAAAGAGAAGGATCCTAATTATTACAAAAAGAAATAGAAACAGTAGCCTTTCAGAATCAAACAAGCAAACTCGGTTACTGTGTCACCTAGTCAAGCGGTCAAGGTTAGTCAGATCTGCCGAAGTTTTCAAAGCGAAGCAAATTCCACACAATAAGCGACTCTAGCAGAGTGGGGAAAAGCGATGTTGGTTCATACCATATCTTTTTTGAATTACAAAGGATTTTTCCTATGAAACACACGACCGTATAAGTAATCAGAGCAGGTTTTCGTTTTAATTTAATACATTAGTTATAATAAATACTGGTGGATTAAGCCCAACTGTACGCGCGTAAAAATTAGAATATCTTGTTTTTATTTCTTTAATACACGTAATATCTTGTATTTACGGACTCACGTCTGTTGTTCGAACTTCCCTAATGAGAAGTCCGGATAAGCGAGCGCTTACAGATACCTCTATAGTTATAAAAAACATTGATCTGTATGTAGTGTAATTGTAAGATCCATCTAGGGGTATACAAAATATTATCTTACATCCTGCAAAATAAGGCGTGTTTATCAAAGGAAAATCCTATATACCTTCAAACATATTAAAATCCGTTTGAACAAAAATGAGACAGTTAATCAAATAATAACTTATATAAAAGGAACTATAGCATTTTGTCTCCCATAAATAGTAACCATTGTTCAAATGACCCAACAGAACTTCGCCCCCACAACCGCAGTCGTACTTTGCACGCAAAAATCTCGAGAAGCATGCACCCTCGAATGTCTTAGTGCGTGTAAAAAGACTTTGCTGGGAAATGAAATTTTTAATCCTTCCCGACACTCTGAAATATAACGATTTCCGCGAACAAAGCCCTAAAAGTATACATATCGTGGATACGGAGTTTATAAATATCGCATTTTTTATTGTTGCTAATTTTTAATCACGCCCACCATCGTGGATGAATCTCTCTTATATTCTATCTAAAGTAATATCAATAAAGTCATTCAAGCAGAGGTGATTCAGCAGATTTTTTTTTTATCTTCTACCTGAATACCAGGAAGTTTCTCCACTAGCGAGTGATCTCTGGGAGAAAAACGGATGTCATTGAAAACAAAATACGGTCTAAGGACAAACATAAAGCTATATACGTACCTTCGTGTAGAACCCCAATGAAATTTCAAAATAGAAATAAATGACGAAGTTGAAAAATGTTAGTAATAGGAGTCATTAGGAAATCAAATAGCCCATATAATTTTTCCCTCAAACGTCATGTCATAAAAGATCGGACTTGGCGTATCTGCGTAGATTTCTGTCGCTTAAACAAGGAAACGACTTCCGATAGTTTCCAGTGCGATGTACCGACGACATCTTATCTCTGTTAGGTTAGAATAAATTTTTTTCACCAACTTGGACTTACTTTAAAAGCTTTTACCAGATACCATTACCTAAGTGATTGTACCTCATACTCCGTTTTCAGCACACTCAGGGGACATTATCAATTTTTTACGTATGCCTCCGGCTTACGTTGCGCCCCAAATTACAATATAGTGTTTGGAGACTTTTAGGGGATAACCTACATGCCTCCTATGGATGATCTTGTAATCTTTTCTAATACCTTAGAAGTACATTCACATAAAAGTAGAGCTAGTGCTACAGAGACAAAGACAAATAATCTCAGAGTAAAATATCTAAATGTGAGTTTTTAAAAAACCGAACATGTTTATCTAGGTTTTATGTGTCTGGTCAAGGTCTTAAAAGTAGTCCATGGTAAGGTGTCGGCTATTCATAACTTTGGGAAGGGGGGTACTTTTACAACGTTAAAAGGGTGGGGATTCAGCACTTTTGCGCTGTAGTGGGTATTACAATCGTATGTAAATATGTAACTCTTCAATCATGACAGCTCCTTTAACAGCTCTTACGAAGAAGAGCGTAGATTTATTATGGTCTGAAAAGCATCAACAGGCGTTCGATATCTTAAAAGCGGAAAATGCAGCTTACCTAACTTAAAAATCCCTGATTTAAATAAGGAATTTTTTTTTATTGCAACAGACGCCTCAGACCAAGGGGTAAGAGGGATACTACTTCAGTAATATGATAAACAGTTCTTTCCTATAGCTTTTTATTCACGTAAACTAAAGCCCTCTGAAAGTAAATATGCAGTAATAGCAAGGAAGGGCTAGGTATCTTTAACACTAGTACATTTTAAGTTCATAATCTATGGCTATCCTGATAAAGTCCTTACTGAACATGAGTCCTTTACCGAGTTTTTCAAAGGCTTTAATCACAGTCCAAAAGGAACTCGGTGACAAATGATCATTCAGGTCTTTGGAGCCAAGTTAAGATATCTACCTGGGAAAGCAATTATCATAGCTGACGCATTTATCCCGCAATCCCGCACCATACAGCAAAGAACCATTAATTGACTAAAAGATATAGAACATCCGTACCTATTGTTAAAACCGTATCTAAACAAGAAAATTCCTTAAACCAAGAGATCGCGAGCATTGAATATCTGGGTCGGAGCGCAGAACTGTTACGAACTGAACAAAGCAAGCGTCAACAGACATAACCCAAACAATAAACACTTCGAAACGGAAACAGGGTCAGCGGCTAAGCAAAAACAATACACACTTCGAGCAGAAACCTAAAGCAAAAGTATACTTAAGTATGTGTATCAGAATAATGTAATCAAATGTAGTATTATATGTAGGTCCGTGACGAGGAAAACCCGAAGAACACAGCAGATGACCAACGACCAGGTAGTAATAATAATCTCTTTCATACCAATCGTCATTAACTGGTTGCATTCCGTCATCCAGGTTCCATAGTATGTCACCAGAAAGCCAAATCACTATTTTACACTGGCCTAACAATGCGTTACAGATATAAAAAAGCACATAACTAATTGTAACATGTGTCATGAAAACAAGGGATACACTAAGACCCTGTCAGTTTAGGGACCTATCCTGTGCCAAATCAATCCTTGAAAGAATATACGTAGAATTATTAACGAGAATTACGAGTCTGACAGAGGGAATAAACACTTCTTAGTGTTAATAGTTCCTTGACACGTTATATAGAATTAATAGCACTAAAAACAAACACCGCAATTGAGTGCGTTAGGAATATTTATGAGTGCTAAATCAGTAAATATGGAATTCAAACACATAATAATCTGTGACTCGGGTGGTGTAAATCAATAATAATCTCCTTAACACGTTGTGTGAATTCCTTTCCATTAAGAAAACCAATAATATATTTGATCACCCAGAGTCAATCGGTTTGGTAGAATAACGGATAATTAAATAGGAAGTGTCAATGTCTTACGAGTTACAACTCGTGATATTGGATCCGACCGGATTATAGCGGTTCTCGCGGTTTAAATACCTTTATCATTTATATCTTGTATCTATAGAATTGATGCCGCAAGTAGCCTTATACGGTACGCCGCTAGAACACTTTTCCACATATTCAAGCCAACCATTAATTTATCAAAGATATATAAAAAAAATATATAAATAAATAAATATATTAAAAAAAAAATAAAATAAATATGGATACAAGTGGAGTCAATATAATACACTCCGTAAGAAGTCGGAAGGGTTACAAATTATAATAAAAAAAGGAATCACGATAAAATCAATAAGCAAAACGTAACCATTAAATATCCAAATATATATGCGTAAAGATTTGAACTCTAACTTAACGCTTTAGTAATGACAAATAAGCTAAAAGTTCAAACACATATCAAAACCTACTGACATATTGTCTGTCCCGGTGATTTATATTCGTAGTCAATGAAAAAAAAAAAAAAAAATTAAATAAATAAATACAAATAAATAAACTAATAATAAATAAAATAAATAAAATAAAATAAAAGAGATTTTAAAGTCAGGAAGTCTAGAAGTGAAAAATGTTATCTATGGAATAATCCTATATGAATCTTATACAGGGCTAATAATATATATAGAATTTGTATGGAAACCTTTTTCATATAGTTTGAATAAGGAATATTTATTTAACATAATGCAACATGAAACTAATTTGAAAATACTAAAGTCGTATCTCTTACAGCAAGTAACGTAACTCTTAGCTGGCTGAGAGCAATCTCCTGCCAAGTGACGACGTCATCATTGCTGTATCAGCATTTGTTCCTTTTAACCTCAATAATCTGCTTACACAGGCTTCATCTGTGTGTCGTCTCTGCTTGCAACAGCAGATTGACTGGAGAAAGGAATGCTTAGTTCATGAACTTCACATGTGGTTCATAGGTCACATGACAGGCCACATAACATATTCTTATCCGTGTGTGTATGCAATTAGTTAAGGACTTGTAATCATTTTAAAATTAATGAACAATATAAGCAAATAGAATTTCTATAACAACAAAATGAATTAATTTAATTAGAGTCATTAATTCAGTCTTATGACATGGGTAAACGGACATTTAGAATTATCAAGTTGTGGATAAGAAATATTTACTTGCAACATTAGCCTATTACAATTCAAGTAAATCACATTCATGGGAAAATGTCACATTTTCTTGGAAAACCCAAAGTTTACATAGAAATTAGTTACATAGTGGGTTTTTTTCGTTGCATCTCCTACCTATTAATAATGTTTTAAAAGTTAACCTCAGAGGATGCGCACGAGAAAATTGAATATGAAACTTTTGTTAGGGCACATAGAATCATGATTAATCTTCTCTTTGACTCTTATGTTTTGCCTGGCAATCTTACAAATAGCTCCATTTTCCCCACTTCTTTGTCTAGTAACTACTACCAGTAATATCGAATTTTCTTTGAGATTCGTAATGATATCTATTTATTTTTTATAATTATGGATATTTTTACAAGTCATCATAGACCTGGATAGGTTCACCCTCATTGTTTAATGCCATGGATAAAAAAGTTTGTACAGCGGACTCTTTTGAATTCCGAAATATCAGCGAATTCATGTGGGTTACGTCTGGTCTAAATGGCTCTCTCCCCTCCCCTGTATTTGGATGTCGTCTGAATTTACTTTGCCCTTGTGACAAGTATAATTTCACTTGCAGGCTGATTAATGGAACCTGTTACAGTATCCTGCAGTACGAGAGTTTCACATAGCAACTTCAAAAAATCGTTCGTCGCTGCGGATGACTACAGTCAAGTAACAACGCCTACAATGTGAAAAGGAATTTCATGGACTTCTTCGACCGACACCGTATCTCGTCGTTAATCTCGTTTTAATGCGAATGCTCCGGTGGCTGTGGAAATCGACTACGAATGGGACATACTTCCGACAATTACGACCCGAAGGATATTCAACTCTACTTTGCTGGCGAAGGACTCGTGCTGGGATGATCTATTCATCGCGAACGTAATCGTGTAGCTTAGGATGCAGAGAATAAGTATGAGCGCAATATAGAATGTTGGACCCGCCCAGGCAAATTTTCCCCTTGTTTTAACCATTGAAAAAGGCCGTTTCATTGGCTATAGGTGGTTGTCTGGAACTGTGTAATGGACGAAAAGTCGTTCGAACGCTAGTTAAAAGTGAAGTAGTATAACCTCGGTCATGTATCCTATATATATAAAGTATCATGTATCCTATATCATGGACCTGTACGCAATAGGAATCTCTTATATAAATGATCATAAATAACAGAATCGAAATATATCTTTGCGTGTACGCAATAGGAATCTATTTAAAGTGCACATATATTAATCTAATTATATGAATCCATATACCAATGTATAAACAAATCAGGTAGCCTATAATCAATCTGTTACCTTTATCTTCCCAATATCTGCAGTATATATGAGTTAGTATATTGATTAATGAATCAGAAATCAACGAATCAATCAGCATAAACATTAATAATTTTATCAATTCATATATGATATTTTTTATCAGTTAAAATATGATTTTTATCATGTTAATCTTCATTCTATGCAATTATCAGAGTACATTAGTATTTTCTGTAGCATAAGTATTCTTAAGAGATGAAGTGAAAAACTGTATCATTATATATATCATGTGATCACTATTATTTACCAATATCATGTTTTATATTTTATTTATACTTGAATCAATTCATGTACACAATGAATTTTTATTTACTTATATATATATATATTCCATAGTGTTCTGTATCACACTCCTATAAGTCAGATGCAAGTCAAGTTTGAGTAATATTCAGTAGCTGGTTTTGGTAGCTGACCGAGCTAATGTAAGTGTTTACATAATAAAAAACTATGGAATGTTAGTCCATATATATAAAAGTCTAAAACTAAAGAGGTCAACCAGATTGCTTGCAGGAATGTGATCAGACTAGAGACGCTAAAGATGACGTATACAATAAGTATGTAGGCTAAGATAACATGCCGTCACCTGTAGTCATTCAATTGTTTATAAACATTGTCCAAGCTCCCTGCTTGAGACAACTACCCCGACCTATTATTCAAACGGCCTACGTGATCTGTAGCGTGTCTCATTCGATTGTGTGTTCGTATGAAACTATGTTCATCTGATAGTATGTTCATATGTTCGATCTACTGTCTGTTCCTTCATAACTTGTAACAGAGATGGTAGACAGGAGAACAGAGTTAGCTATCGTCATTAGAAGACCTGTACCTCTTTACCTAAGCTTTATCATGTAGAGGAATAGGATTAGCCATCATCATTGGCAGAAGCGATCAAGCTATCGTCATAGAAGACTTGTACGATCATACCTGATCTTCATCATGTAAAAACTTCAGAAGAATATACTATTTTTATACCTTGTGTTTTCTACAAGAACCTCACCGAACCATGAGTTTAACACATCGTCGTAAAGATATACCGACTTCGTAAGTGATCTACAAAACCCCAGACACTCCATTGAAGATGGAAGTGCAATACCAACCGACTTAGCGTATAGAATTATCGCTAGTCTAACATTACCTCATAGGGCGCCTTATCATACAGGCAACGAGCCCTAATATATTATATATATATATATATATATATATATATATATATATATATATATATATATATCTATATATATCTATATTCACTCACCAAGACTTCCAGACTCAAAATTGTGGACACTCTTGAAGAACCTTTTCGACCTGAGGTCCGAAGTGTAGACGGCAAACTGGCCCTTCATGGGCGTCGAGGGGCGGGGCAGGGTGTCGCAGTAGGTGGCGTTGCAGACGCAGACGAAGGAGTTCTGGTCGAACGTCCTCTGGATGCACGGGAGTCCTTCATCTTGTCCTGGAAAGTTTTCGCTACAATCGGTTAGTGTTTTTTTTTTTTAAAGATGAAGCTGGCCTTATGCCAGCATGCGCCCTAGCAGCAATTGAATACTATAGAGTTTAGGGCAAAGGCCAAGCACTGGGACCTATGAGCTCATGCTGCTGGAACGGAAATTGATGACAAAAAGGCTTGAAAGGTGTAACAGGAGGAAAACCTCAAAGCAGTTGCACTATGCAACACCTGATAGGAGAGGGTGGAAAGTGAGATGGAAGAAAGAGAATATAAAGAAGAGGTAAACGTCTCCAGTACTGAAGTAATGGAATCCTCCAGTTAATACAGAGATGATAAGAAAGTGGACGAAAATTACAACTGAATCCAGCAATAATGACAAGAACTCAACATAACTGACAATGTAATCCAGTTCAGTAATAATCACACAAATGAACGAAAATGACAGTGTAATTCAGTTCAGTAATAATAACAAATAATGGATGAAAATAACACTGTAATTCAGTACAGCAACAATTACAAGAAATGAACATAACTGACAATGTAATCCAGTTCAGTAATAATTCATAAATGAACGAAAATGACAGTGTAATTCAGTTCAGTAATAATGACAAAAAATGGATGAAAATAACACTGTAATCCAGTACAGCAAGAATGACAAGAATCGAACGAAAATGACAATGTAATTCAGTACAGTAATGATTACAAGAAATGAACGAGAGGTATAATGTAATTCGCTTCAGTAATAATGACAAGAAACGAACGTAAATACAATGTAATTCAGTTCAGTATTATTTACAAGAAATGAACTTAAAGCTTTTGCAATTATCAAATGAAGGAGATAGAGAGAAAATGTGGAAGCAGCAAACAAAAACAAAAGACTAAAAAAAAAGTATTAAATAACTAGAACTTACCATGAGTAACTGACGCTAATATTACCACACAGAGTAATGTCGGTAACCACATTGTGCCTATCTTGACATGAGCGTAATTACCAATGCCAAATCAGTGATGCAAACCGCTATAATATACTGTCAGAATGTATAAAGGTCTCGTAGATAAGATATATATTATATTTATATCATTCTTTTTTCGTTAACTTGATTGCTTGTCCGGTATGATAAATATACACCTGTTGTTTCTCACGGGAAAGGATGTAGTATATTTTTTTATTAGTCACGTGTACAATTCATGAAAGTCGATCCAAGCTTTCATACATTATTATTATTATTATTATTATTATTATTATTATTATTATTATTATTATTCAAAGAAAACTCATAATCACATGAGTCAATAAAATGGAAAAGTAAATCCATAATACTATTGTAGATTTACTTTTCCATTATTATTTTATTGACAACAATGGCTATTTCAGCCGCGTTTATTTTGTATAGAAGTTTCTCTATTCTTTTTAGAGAACCTTCTATACAAAATAAGCGAGGCTATAATAGCCATTGCTTTCAATAAAACCTGTATTAATGAAAGTCTTCTTCCAGCATATTATCATTATTATTTTTTTTTTTTTGCTTTATCACAGTCCTCCAATTCGACTGGGTGGCATTTATAGATTGGGGTTCTGGGTTGCATCCTGCCTCCTTAGGAGTCCATCACTCTTCTTACTATGTGCGCCGTTTCTTAGGATCACACTCTTTTGCATGAGTCCTGGAGCTATGTCAGCCTCTAGTTTCCAGATTCTTTTCAGGGATCTTGGGATCGTGCCTAGTGGGTACGATTTCCACTGGCATATCCCATATCCTTCTTATTTCTATTTTCAGGTCTTGATACTTATCCATTTTTTCCCTCTCTTTCTCTTCAACTCTGGTGTTCCATGAGTGATACTTTCTTATTATTATTATTATTATTATTATTATTATTATTATTACTGTCATGATCCTGTAGTTTTAATCCGTTTCTGTTTTCCCCTTTTTTTTATCACCTACTTCGGCACTCTCTCCTTTCTTCTGTTTTCTATCCTTACTTCTGTGTCAACATACAATCGCTTACTGCATTACTATAAGAAAAGAAGCAGCCATATTGTTCCCTCCCATTGCTTAGCACATCTTTTACTTCCTCGAGTCTTCGGCTAATAAGAAGCATCAAGCGTCCCCCCTTCCGTCGGCCTCTGCTTCAAAATGTAAAAAATCAGGAGGTAATAAAGTAAAAAAGATATTGTTCATTTGTTTTCGATGTCTTTCCTTTCCTCAGTTTGTTCTTGTTCCCCTTAATGGTGTCATTATTCCAAAGTTCAAGTTCAATTCTCCTTGTATTTCTATCACTTACACAAGCTTTTATCTAATTATTCATTCATTTGTTAATTTTTTTTTCATTTTTTAATAACTGATGTCTTCTTTCTGTATCTCCTGTTATCTTCTATTTACTTCTTTCTAATAAACACCATATTCGTTGGATGCTTGAATTTCAAGTCAGTGGCCCTGTGGTCGTCTTGTTCCATATGAATAGGGTTCATCTTCTGCATATAATAATAATAATAATAATGATAATAATAATAATAATAATAATAATAACTTACTGCACATTTTCCTTCAAATACAGCTATAAATGAAATAACATATTCATAGCAAACACTGATTCAGATCAAACAACAGACATGGACGAAATAAAAGACACACAAAATCAATAATGCTTTTTATTACAGTAGGTTAAATGCACTTTTGTTTAGAAGTTACAAAATATCGGTGGACGATTAAAAAAATACAGGTTAGTGTTTCATTAACTGAAGAGGAAAGATTAGCGAGAGTTAATAGACAATATGACAATTACAATATGAAAGAAAAGGTTGAAAAACGATGAAGATTGAACGGACAATATGAAAATGCGAGAGAGTGTTCATTAATAACCATAAACAGAAAAACGACCTATAGATGCCGGGAATGCATCGCAATATCTGTATGAATTACAGAACCTCACGGAGGCTAATCAATAATTAGTTCAGAAAAATAGTTATTTTTGTTACACGGTAACAATGATTTAAGACTAAAATAAAAAATAACATGAAAGTATTGAAGTTATTGCCTTCAATGTAAAAATGACACCAATTTATTGAAGTTATTGCCTTCAGTGGAAAAATAACACCAATTTACTGAAGTTATTTCCTTCAATGAAATATTAACATGAAGTTACTTAGGTTATTACCGTTAATGAAAAAGTTATATCAAGTAATTGAAATTATGGCCCTCAATGGAAAAACAACATGAAGTTACTGAATTTATTGCCCTCAAAGAAACAACAAAATGAAGTTAGTGAAGTGTTTGAAATCAGTGAACAAATACCATGAAGTTATTGCCTTCAATGAAAAATAGCATAATGTTGTTAAAGATATTTCCTTCAATGACAAAAATAACATGAAGTTATTGCAGGTATTGCTTCAATGGAAAGTTAAATGCATTGAAGTTATTGCTTCTAATGTGACTTAACAAATTAAGGAGAAGGAATCACGTCTTTGAATTAACCGCCCCCTCCCTCACCCCTCACCCCCCAAAAATTAAGTTTCTTAAAGGCAACAGTGAACACAGCCATCAGTCAAAATATTACATAATCATGTGTAATATTGCAATAACTAATAAAGTGACAACCTCATCTTATTCAGCCAATGTATTTTGTATCATTCTTCCAAATACAAAAAAATCATAACCTTCAAGTGTCGTTCTAATATTTTTTAAAAAATGAATATATCTGGTTGGCAAACTGTACCCATTATCTTATCAACGGGCAGAGAAATATATTACAGTACATTTCTGTACCACAAAAAATATGCATATCATCTAAAAAGACCTATTGACGATCTATATCTCTCAAATGACAGTTTGTCATAATTTGGAACAGTTTTATCAATACATTTAGATACATTTTCATTTCAGTTCCTTTCACAAAACTCTTCTTCCAATTATGTTAGTAAATCATACATGACAGTTTTATAACTGATATAAAAGGTGAAGGTTCAGTATCACCACAGAAAAGGCCTCATGATAGCACGAACTCTTGCTCATTAAACACCCCATGAGGAGTTCACACTATCAGTCAGCTTTCTCTCTTTCTCTCTCCCCATATTTCATTTTCTTTTCTACACTTTCTTCTACCTAGATTCCCAGCTAGTCTAGGACTTAGCTAGGATCTCTGCGTAACATTCTCAGGCCCTTCCTGGCATTCATCTATATGTTCTTTATTGAAATACATTCACTATCACGTCATTACCATATGTAACCATTTCCAGTCACTGTCATGATAACACGTCACAGAGGCTTCATTACCATATATTCAAATGTAATCATTACCACATTAGAGTTTATCCTTAACGGTGTTAAAATTGATTAACACGCCTGACTGCTGTAATTATTATATAAGATTCTAATAATTTTAGTATGCCTCAAGTCACACTGACCTTAAAAGAACTACTCTTTACGTATCTCTCTCTCTCTCTCTCTCTCAACTTATTCAGCCATAAACATCTTGTTTGAGTTGATAATAGATTTACCATGACATTTGAATTGATAATATTATTTACCATAATATCTGAGGCAATAATATATTTATCATCATATTCACAATTCTTCATAACAGTTCAATGAAAACAGTTAAAATATTTACCATGAAACATATCCTATCATACACTTGGAACAGGTTAGCACCTTCTCATATTTTGTTCCAAAAAAGCTTTGATTTTCTTAATAATGAATAGAAGAAAACTGAAAACATATTTGGAATCCTGGTGAAAAGTTCTACCAGAATAATGCTTTATTTTTACTCTATGAACAACACCCCCCCCCCCACCCCCCCCAAAACAAAAAAAAAAAAAAGCCCAATAAAGACACAAAAAAGGTGAATTCAAAATTTTCTTGTTTTTCCATCTATAATGCTTCTAGTCCTCCGTCTAAAATATAATTAGGAAGTAAGCATGTGCCGCAATTATTGAAAAACAATAGAACAAACAGACAGAGTACTGTCTAGCACCTTCTCAGTGGGAAGAGGCATTCTAATAGCAAGTTTCTACAACAACAACCTTTCAGAGCCGAGGTACAATACCCACATAAAATTAGCCAAAAATTCAATGAAAATACACACCAATCTACAGTGCTGTCGCACTGTATCTGCTAAAGTTGTCTTATTCTACATTAGATTCGAAGCAAATAGGTTATTGCTTAACGAGACCCAAGTAGCGGTGAGGTAAATCTCCCAGCCACTGGAGACGAAGCTTTAGACCTACTGAAATGCATTACAACCTATACTGAGTACTCAGCAGTGAGAAACCAGGCGAATGGCCCCTCTGCGTGGAAAAAAGCACCTAAATTTATAGGAAACCATGGGCATGGTTCCTTCTGGGATCCTATATCCTATCAGCGTTTGTATCTACAATTGGCACTTGTTGCTAGGAGTCCTCTGAGGACAGGATTCATTGTTAATCCTTTACAATGAAAAGCATCGGTTAATGTAATTAAGTAAAATGGATGCAAATGGCATCTTGGTGGTTCAACTGCAGAGTCTGCGCAGACGCAGATTGAACTGTAGACGGTAGAGTTTCCACGTATTAAATGCAATACAATGCACCTTAGTAGATTTGTACTTTTTTAATTTCAAGGCAAGCCATGGGTTCCTGTCACTAGGCAACCACGTCATCCTGAGTTGTAAAATGGCACTACAGAGAAGATTTTAAAAAATATATCTATGTCCTGAGGAAGTGAGCTTTTGGCAACTATGAAGTTCTCCTTACCAGACAGATGAATGTCACTTGAAGTTTCAGCTACAAATGAAGTCTAGTCTGATTCTACACGAAAGAAAAAAAAAACTTCAGCTTCAAAGTAAGACTCAGCTGGTTCTACAAAAAAATGTTTACCTTCAAACTAAGTCTAGGCTGATTCTACAAAAATGCTCAGCTTCAAACTAAGTTCTAGTCTAGTTCTACAAAACTATTTCTGCTTCAAAGTAAGTATAGTTTGGTTCTACAAAAAAATCTACTCTGGTTCTACAAAAAATAACTTCAGCTTTAAATTAAGTCTAGTTTGGTTTTACCGAAAAAAATATTCAGCTTCAAAGTAAATCCATCAGGCTCTAAAAAAAAAAGTCAGCTACAAAATGAGCCCAGTCAGGTTCTACAAAAAACCAAGTTTATTCCTTAGCAGAGTATGTGCTGATCTAAACCAACTCACCTGGTGTTAATGAGCACCAATTGTTGACTTACTTGTCACCAACACTCGACACTTTTCTTATTATTTTTTCATCATGGCATCTTCACTACATACTCAGAAAATACTGCTACGGACTGCACAGCTAGGTTACTCTAAAAACATTAAATGCAGTTAAGACATACCGGTAACTGCTGACAGTTTCCAGTGACATATTTTGTAAATAAATGAGATGGCTATTCCTTAGCTCTGAATACAGTTCTATAGCTTGGCGTAATAATCTTCCCAGAAGAACTTGGCATCGCCTAAGAGAGCAACCAAGTCCTTGTTATACGGCTCATAAAATCTCTTGAGAACTTCAGCCGTCTTGTTTAGCATTTTTCCGACATTACCCTTCTTTCTGTTTTTGTTCTGTACTGGGGGCCATGTTCACCAAGTTTTCCTCGTCTTCAGATAGTCCTCCTGCAATGAAATTAGTCGTGACTTGCACTGCACCATTCAAGAAAGTAGTGTTTAGTATTAACTTGGATTGTACCATTCAAGAAAATGGCTCTAACTTAGACTTTACCATTCAAGAAAGTAGTACTTAGTAATAACTTGGATTGTATTATTCAAGAAAATGGCTCTAACTTAGACTTTACATTTAAGAAAGTAGTACTTTGTGTTAACCTGGATTGTACCATTCAAGAAAGTAGTATACTGACTTGAATTGTACCATTCAAGAAAGTTACTGACTTGCATTGTACCATTCCAGAAATTAGTACTGACTTGCATTGTACCATTCAAGAAAGTTATTGACTTGCATTGTACCATTCAGGATATTAGTACTGACTTGGATTGTACCATTCAAAAAGATGGTGCTAACTTAGACTTTACCATTCAAGAAAACAGCACTAGACTAAACTATTCCACTCAAAGACGTAGTACTGACTTGGATTGTGCAGTTCAATAAAATATGACTAACTTGTACTGCACCAAGCATGAATATACTTGAGTACTGTATTGTACACTCAAATAATCATTAAAAAATTTTAATAGTATAAAGTTAATATTATCTTGAAACATATACTATATATATATTGTAACTTAGGTTAAACATTGTAAAGTTTTTGAATTCTAGTTTGCACTTTATATAAATTTTCACATACCATTAAAACTAAACATATCTAACATTACTTTCTGTTCCTATTCTGCATATAAATAGTAACAAAAACCCTTGGGAATGTACCGTCATTCAATGACACTAAGTCAATTCGATTTCAGTTCAGATCTTGAAATTGTGAGCAGTAACAAATAGTACCTCAAATCGAAGAGACTTACTCAGTCCAAGATGGGCATAGATGGACGCCATAGTGGCTGTTATGTCGCGATGGTAGTCCTCCATCCGAATGACTAGAACCTGGTCCTCTGGGAAGACGTTCAACCAATCCCGAAGGAAGATGTTGTACATGCCGTTGTACAGACGGACTTCCTGTCGAGACACAAAAGGATTAGTTTGTCTTGAATGAACAGGATTGAGGATAATTGAGGATATGCCAATCTAGTGGTATAAACTTCTACCTGCATAGCCTGTTACATTCGTCTGGATTTACTTGAAATGACTTCAAGGGCTAGAACACAAACAGCTGAAGCATGTCTGGAAAAACGGGTGCAGTCTAATCAATATAAGTTTGGAAAACTTGCAGAAGTTTTTTATTATTGACCATTCAGAGCCATAAACAGGGTATTGTCTCGTAAAACTGTTAACAACAACTTCCTCAAGTTTTGTATGCATGTAATCTCTGACGCTTCAACTCCTTAGTTGATCACACTACAATGATTTGTATGTACAAGTCCTTTGTACATGTTTGAAGTATAAAATTTCCATTACTGAATAATATAATCAGTACTCATGGGACAATAGTGCAATACCTTTTGCAAGATCAGTTTTTCTTTTTTTGATTATTGGGAAATTTAATGTCCACATCCCTGAAAAGACTGAAGCTCAAAGTACTTACCAGATCATACTGCAACGTCTTGTTGTAAGCGCAGGTCCTTTCTGAATAACGAGAAGTACAAAGTTCCCATTTCTGGATCGAAGACTGGACAGCTATGTCAAAGTTTTCGGGAGATATATCGGGCTTCTTGGTGAAGAAGGCATAGCTGGAGTATAGCCTGGAAAACATATCAAAGAGGAAAAGAATAAAGTAACAGGGCTCTTGAACTGGCTGTAAACAATATGGCACGATTACACTTTTCTACTACAGAATTACTATTGGCCTCTCCATAATCGAAATCTGTTTCATTCATAACTCTCAAAACCACTTGGAAATCTTGTGCTGATTCATTCATCAACATTCCTCTTGGTAAGAATGCTCTTCATGAAACTACAATAGGTGACAATGCATCAAAATGTAGCACTACAACATTACTATGTTCTATATGGTTAATACTGGGCTAGCACTTTTTCTTGATTTTGTTTAAATTTTTATTTCCTTGTTTACTCTTAATTTTACGGGCTATCCTAGAGCAAGAGAATGTGCCAGCACTATACTCTGTTTTTTTTTCCATTTGTCCATCCGCCTATGGTGTTTGCGCATGGTAACACTGTGTCCCGGGCTTTAAATAATATCCTATTTCGAATATTTACGGTGTAATTCGCATACAGTAAATTATTAAAATACTTTTCAGTTGCAAATGTACACACAGGTATCCTTTTATTTACCTAAAACTTACACATAGCGTAACTATTTACAGCCTGGGACGCAGTGCTACCATGCGGAAACACCACAGGCGGATGGACAGATGGAAAAAAACAGAGTATAGGCTGTCTTAATAGCCATTCGATTTAATCTTACCTGGATGCTGGTTCCCTTATAACAGCAATGATCCGAGATTTTGGCAGCACAGCGTGTATGATGTCGGCAGTGGTTACAGGAAGGACGACCCCAGGCTGTATGCTAAAGAGCTGTCTGTACAGTGTCCTTTCGACATCCGTGTAATCGCCCTTAGAAGTCGCGTTTGAGAAGCAGCACCCTTCGAAATCTCTACTCTGGTTCTGCCTGGCGTCATCCTCTGTCACAGACTCGGTTTCAGAGCTCCTGATCTGGCGACTGAATCCTTCTCTTTTGTTGAAGAAGAGCTGCAGGACCTTCTTGGTGGAATTTTTGTTGAGGGTTGAGTACATGTAGTTCATGGTGGGACTCCCGTCCCACAGGGTGGAGGTGCTTCCGTCGCCCGTGATCTTCTGGTGGAATGGAACGCCTGGAATGGACGAGTTGACCCAGTGGCCTTCGATGTCAACTGCTGCTGTGGTGAACAAGTCCAGGTACTCCAGAAATGTGATGGGTCTTGGGGAATACGGCTGACCTGTTGGAATCATTTACTGGTTAGGTAGGTAGTAATAACCCAGCATTGCATTTAGTTGTATAGTAATTCTCTTGGGAAAATGTTTCATTCTTTTAAAGGCAAAATGAAAAATGTCCCCCTCTCTAGTGCATGAACACTTGCACAAGGACGCTACAAAAGCTGACAGATGATTTTTCTACTCGGATGAATTTAATTACTCCGGTGAACTCCAGTTTATACAATAAACTCTATTATTATCATGAAAAATGGCAAAAAAAGAATAAATAAACACCAAAAACGGTCTTACCCAAAGTATTATTACCCTCAAATCCAATAGTACAGCTACAGGCAGTTATAGGAGCAAAGAGACCCAGTGCCAGAACATGGGTGAGTTAATGTAACAACAGCAACAAGAACAACCTACTAACCCGAAAAAATACAAACCCTATGTAGAATGGCTCTACAGTACCATTTTCACCCTCTGAACAAGCAGTACAGAGCCAAAGATTGCTCTGAGAGGAAAGGAGCCACAGCTAGCACATAGCTGGATTTATCTAACGACAAAAACAACAGCAACAATGTACAACTTAAAGAAAATACAACCCATATGCAGACTGGCCCTAAAGTGTCAGTTTTATCCACTGACCAAGCAGTACAGGGATACAGGCTGCTCTGGGAGCAAAGGAGCCAGTGCTAGCACATGGCTAGGCTAATCCAAACAACATTAACAGCAACAACAACTAAACCCAAAGTCCACCTTCAACTCACCGTATCTCCTTCTAGTCCACCAGTGGGGCCCTTTGAGTAGAGTTCCAGCCACGTCTGGATGCATGTTGATCCTCTGGAAGACGTCTGTCGTGGCGCACTTTGGCTGGCCAATCAGGAAGAAGTAGGGAAGGCAGCGGAGCACGTAGCTTCGCTTGCTGTAGTGCTGGTGACTGGAAAGGGTTGTTTTTGGTTAGGAAAATATGTACCAATTTTTTTTCTATTGGTGATTGTTTTGAGTTTGAATTGAACTGAATATGGAAATTAGGCCATTCATCGCTGAAATGGAAACTGACAGTAAAAGGGTTGATAGGTGTAACAGGAGGAAAACTTCAAAGCAGTTGAACTATGAATCAATTGTTAGGAGAGGGTGGAGAGTAAGATGGAAGAAGGAGAACATGAACGGAGGTACAGCAAGAGGAATGAAAGAGGTTGCAGTCAGTGTTTTGAGTTTGCAAAAATATACAGAGATTTTCTATACCTAAATTTACTCATTCCTTGTAAATAGGGGTACAGGTATCATTTATAAAAATTTACAGTTGCTTTATAAGAAGATTTTTAAGAGGAAATATAGTCAAGTCAACATGAGTGTGAAACGTTTTTATTATTTGCTAATGAATAGAATTTTAACCTACTAATTATCTAACATAACTCATCTACTTTACCTAATACCTGAATTATCTGCTAAATATTAATCGAGTGAATAAAGATGAGCATTGCTTGATGTATACTTTCACAAGAAGAGTACGATCAACTCATAGGAGATAAATGCGATCTTACTTTATAACATTATCACAACGATAGAAATTAATCAAACCAAACGCAAAAATAAAAAGTTCCAAAATCTCGAATAATACAACAATCGCCAAAACATCCTTCCAAAATGTGTTCCTAGTTGCATCACAATTTGCAAATCATTATGCACGACATCTCTGTCTTTCTCTCTATCTTTACACACTCCCGCGCATTCATTCAGATCACTGTGGTGACATCTGTTGCACTAAGAGATCAACAGATTAAAACCGAACATAGCTAACAAGAAGAAACATATTCTCCAGCTGGGTATACCTACAACACCCAGTGAATTATGCAAGCTCACAAAACCCTTTGTTAGCAACGAGAGGACTGACGTCTTCTTATTGCTTATGGATGCCTGTACGGCTGAATAGGTGGTGCGTGCAATGTATAATTACAGACCAGAGAACAGGAACAGAACACAGAACGATTGCTATTGCTATCAACCAGTTTCTTTCACTGGGATATCATCAGTGGCTTGCTATGCAATTCTTGTCTTTGGTTATAATATATAGATTTACTTCACAGCAGCAAGAGAAATCTTTTAATTATGAATAAAGTAAAGGTACTTGAGTTTTCACGGGTACTCAGAAGAGATAATATATTCAAGACTGCTCTTACTAATCTCTGTGATATTGCGATTTTCCTACAATTGACTGGTAATTCAAAATACAGCCCCGTGTAGAACAGTAACTTTCTTTGAATCGATTAGCAAAATAACTTTAAAAATTCTATAGCTTTGCATATCAGAAAGCGCATTTGCAGAAATATGTATAATGCAAATTCTAACATTGAAACACCAATACAATTGCATTTAAGACATATTTTCACAAACACTTTTTCTGTACAAAAGACAATTCTGCCACATTTATTCCAAGACTGCGTTATAATGCAGCGACCACTGACCACAGGGACTTATAATTGCAGATTCTCTGTGCGACGCATTACAACAGAGGCGACTTCTCACGAGATGTCTGTTATATTCTCTGGATGAAATGGAACGCGAAAGGTATCATGCTAAACCGTGTGATAAATTTAGAAAAGATAACATTATACCTGGCAAATATCGTTCAGTTCCATAGGCGTTCGAGTCACTAGAAGTTTTAATTTTGAATTTAGATAAATAATCCTTTCTAGTAGGTTTGTAAGTTTTGTATCTATTCATTTTTAATCAGATTCTAAGGGACTATGCTAAACTGAGCGATGAATTTAGGAAAGATAACATTATATTTGACAAATATCGTTCAGTTTCTTAGACGTTCGAGTCACCGGAAGTTTTAATTTTGAATTTAGATAAATAATCCTTTCTTGTAAGAGTCTTGTATCCATTCATCTTTAATCAGATTCTATGGGACTATATCTCCATATGCTCACATTCGGGTGAATATCATTGTTGCAGGCTTTAAAACCGAGTGATTACGGAAGAATGACTCACCTCACAAGGGCCGCTGCAGAAGCAGGCTTCAGCAGACTTGCAAAGAGGTTGTCCCTCTTCGCAGAGGCGCCCTGCCGGTCGTACCAGCACGGATTCTTGAAATTCGGCAGGAATTCCAGACCAACGCCCTGGAATTTGCGATTTCAGGAATTATTTGGGGTGGTGGAAGGAAGGTGGTGGCGGTGGTGGTGAGTGAGTGAATGAGTGAGTGAGGGAAGGGCGGGAAACAGACTTAAAAGTTCGTATTCTTTCAAAGTTTTGTAATGAAATTATTCTACATCGTGATTTGTAGAAATAATCTGAAATGGCGAGAAAATTGGGAGATCTAAAAAGGTAACGTTTTTTTTTTTTTTTTTAATGACTGTTAATATGATGACTCTAAGCCCATATAAGGCTAAATATCTTTTTGCAACAATCAATAAGTCAATAAATCAACCAATAAGTATATCTATCTATCTATCTATCTATCTATCTATCTATCTATCTATCTATATATATATATATATATATATATATATATATATATATATATATATATATATATATATATATACACACGAACCGTGCATTTGATGTCTAGGCCAGTCCCTTACGACGCTCCTGATTGGCTGTTGATAAGCCAGTCACAGGGCCAGAAACTCTCAGTCTCCCTCGAGAGTTCACATAGGCAGGACGTGTGTTCAATCTCTTCTGAGGGATACTTTTGAAAGACGTATCCCTCAGGAGAGGTGGAACATACATCCTGCCTATGTGAACTCTCTCGAGAGAGACTGAGAGTTTCCAGCCCTGTGATTGGCTTATCAACAGCCACCAATCAGGAGCGTCGTAAGGACTGGCTTACACGTCAAATGCACGGTTGATATGAATCTACGTACTATAGCAGACCACTGTGTCGAAAGGTCTTTATATATATATATATATATATATATATATATATATATATATATATATATATATATATATATATATATAAATGACCACCTGACTGAAACATGCAATGAAATACTACATATTTCAAGCTAAAATACCGAAGAATAAGGAATTCTCATAGACCTATACTCACATTGAAAAGGTCGACATTCCTCATCATCTCTTCTTGCAGTTCCTGTTTGGATTTCAAACGCGCAGCTGGACGGAGTCTGCGCACTAGAATAAAAAAAACAAAAGACATGCGCAGGCGTTGCGTAACAATTGCAGCAGCTAAAGAAACGAAAGGGGATGGGCGTAATACTGAGATAAATTCTTAAATGTGTGAGCGTGTGTACATACATATATATATATATACATACATATATATATATATAATGTGTGTGTGTGTGTGTACGTGTGTAAGCATACGCAAGACTCTCTCACAGATGGTGGGTCATATAAGTAAGTAGGGTAATTGAGAGAGTAGCTATTACTCCCCTCTGAATGACCTCTAGGAAGGCGTGAAAGACGATTAAGTGTCTGACAAACGACTCACACTGAAGTTTGAAGTCGTAGGTTAAAGAAGCGAAGTTTGTGCAAAGAGGGAGGTGAAGTTTAAGATGCAATATTCAAAACGATGATTAGTCTTTTGAATATCGCAGTGTTAATGAAGCCTAAAAATGTGCAGTGATAATGAAACTAAAGATTTGCAGCAATAGTGAAGATAAAAATTGCAGTGATAATAAAACTAAAAATTTGCAGTAATAATGAAGATAAGAATTGCAGCAATGATAAAGCTAAAAAATTACAGTAATAATGAAGATAAAAATTACAGTAATAATGAAGCAAAAAATTACATCAATAGTGAAGCTAAAAAATGCAGTAATAATGAGGCTAAAAATAACAGTAATAATAATGCTAAAAAATTATAGTAATAATGAAGCTAAAAAATTATATATAGTAATAATGAGGCAAAAAATTTCAATATTAATGAAGCTGAAAAAATACAGTATTATTGAAGCTGAAACCTTACAGTAATAAAAAAAGCTAAGAAATTTCTATAATAATGAAGAATTAGCAGTATTAATGAAGCCAAAAAATAACAGTTATAATGAAACTAAAAATTAGCAGTAATAATGAAGATAAAAAAATTAAGAGTAATAATGAGGATAAAAAATCTGACTTAACCCTGAAGCACATCAATTGTATTGGCATTGGATCTATGATAACAATTCACTTTTCCAGAGAGAGAGAGAGAGAGAGAGAGAGAGAGAGAGACTTATTCGTTGTCACGCTCATTTCAGGAAACAAAGCCAGCGACATCTGTTCTCGATGCATGTGACGATGCATTACGTAAACTTTGTAAACTCGCTTCACAAAACCTCTGGTAAAATCTCTAGGAGCCTCAAATTATAACAACATGACCTTGAATTTCTGAAATGGACGTCCAATGTGCAATGCAGTTTGTCTGCACACACACACACACACACACACACACACACCCCATCTTGAGATGGGGTATCTTACATAAGTAACAGCATCATTCATCAGTGCAGAAACAGGTGGACGCTACAGAACCAGAAATAAGAGAGAAGAAGAACCTTTACAACGGCCCATCGTAGACTTACACGAAATATACTAGAGCAACTTCTCCCAAAACATTTTTCTCCTCTTTACTTTAATAATTTATTTATATTATCGTCTATTTACTTATCAGTCTGTTACTTTATTTTTCTAAATAAAGTAACTAACGTTCTGTTACTTCTTTCAAATGCACACTTTATATGATAGGGTTTCATAAGAAAAGGGTTAATAATAATAATAATAACAATAATAATAATAATAATAATAATAATAATAATAATAATAATAATAATAATACCAGGGGATAAAAAACAGTTAACAAGCTTTCTTAAGTTAAATATACCTTCAAACAAGGAAGTATATAAAACTTTAAATTTATATTCTTGAGTCACCGACCTGAATGAAGAGACGATACGAATAATGCGAATAAAAACGGAAAAAGGAAAATTCTAACTTCGGTCTTAAAGACGACAGAGAAATTCACTCTACGAGGAGGCAGCAACTATCCCATGTACTTTAAGAACATAATTCAAGGGTTCAACAATTAGATTTACGACCTTACACGTCAGTTCTCCTTGAAGTTTAAGTACTTCTCTCTCTCTCTCTCTCTCTCTCTCTCTCTCTCTATACGATGGATGGGTGTAACAAAAACCAGTGGGAACACTTGAGGAATTCTCTCTCTCTCTCTCTCTCTCTCTCTCTCTCTCTCTCTCTCTTAGACGGCAAGAGTTGACTCTCTCTCTCCTGGACGACAAGAGCTGACTCTCTCTCTCTGTCTCTCTCTCTCTCTCTCTCTCTCTCTCTCACTCTATCTCTTCTGGACGACAAGAGCTGACTCTCTCTCTCTCTCCTTGACGACAAGAGCTGACTCTCTCTCTCTATGCGAGTATTTCAGACCATAATGTCATAGAATTAACAGTCCATTCCAAAGCAAGTGAAAACAGAGATAAGCAAGAAATGAAAAAGTGGGAAGGATATGGAAAATACGACTTCTACAGTAAAAATATAAAATGGTCAGAAATAAATGAAGAATTAAACAAAGATTGGAATAACATTTTCGTAAGTGATGACATAAGGGTAAATACGGAGATATTATATAAAATATTAGAGAAAATAGTGGATAAATATATACCGAAGAAGAAAAGTAAACATCAGTCATGCATACCAAGAGACAGAAGGATCTTGTTCCAGAAAATCAGAAAGTGGAAAAAAGGTCTTGCAAAAGAAAAAATGCATGGAAAGTTATAGAACTAAAAAGTAAGATAGAAAATGCAGAAACAAAAGATTATACAATCAAAGGAAATGAAAAAACGGGACTTGGAAGAAAAAACCCTAATAAATATCAAGCAAAACCCCAAACTATTATACTCATACTCGAAAAAGATGAATAAAAGAAGAATAGAAATTGGCCCTCTAAGAATTGAAGGGAGATTAACGAATGATAAAAAGGAAATATGCAACATATTGGCAGAACGATATAAGAGAGAATTCACCCCTAGAATATATAATGATATAGAAGTAAGGGACGAAAATAGTGAATATTTAGCTGACATAGATATTAATGAAGCTGATATTGTGCAGGCTATTAATGAAATTAAAAATGGAGCTGCTGCAGGGCCTGATGGAATTCCTGCTATTTTTTTTTTAAGAAAGTAGTTCATTCTATCGCAAAGCCACTTGCAATATTATTAAGACAAAGTGTAGATACAGGCAAGATTTATGATGAGCACAAATTTACCTATATATTTACCCCTACTTTCAAAAGTGGATCAAGACTAGAGGCAAGTAATTATAGGCCTGTGAGTCTAACATCACATATTATGAAAGTGTATGAAAGGGTAATGAAGAAAAATATTATGAAACATTTAATAAAAAATAATTTGTTTAATATTGGACAACATGGTTTCGTACCCGGAAAAAGTACACAAACCCAATTGATAGTCCACCGTGAGAACATATTCAAAAATATGAAAAGCGGAAATGAAACAGATGTGGTTTATCTAGACTTTGCAAAAGCTTTTGACAAAGTAGACCATAATATATTAGCGAAGAAAATTAGAAAACACAATATCGTGGAGAAAGTAGGAAGATGGTTAAAAGAATTTTTACACAACAGAAAACAGATAGTTATTGCAAACGATGAGAAATCGGATGAAGCCAAGGTAATATCCGGAGTGCCACAAGGTACGGTGTTAGCTGCAATACTGTTTGTTATTATGATTGAAGACATAGACAGTAATGTTAAGGATTCGGTAGTGAGTAGTTTCGCTGATGACACAAGAATAAGTAGAGAAATTACTTGTGATGAAGATAGGAACGCTCTACAAATAGACCTTAACAAAGTATATGATTGGGCAGAGGTATTTAACTCTGATAAATTTGAATCAATAAATTATGGATACAGAGAAGGAAAGCTATATGCATATAGGGGACCTAATAATGAGACAATCACAAATAAGGAAACACTTAAAGACCTTGGTGTGATGATGAATAGGGACATGTTATGCAATGATCAAATAGCAATTCTTTTGGCAAAATGTAAAGCAAAAATGGGAATGTTGTTACGGCGCTTCAAAACAAGAAAAGCTGAACACATGATTATGCTTTATAAAACATATGTTCGTAGTCCACTTGAATATTGCAATATGATATGGTACCCACACTATCAAAAGGATATTGCACAAATAGAGAGTGTACAAAGGTCCTTTACAGCTATTTACAGCTAGAATAGAAGAAGTTAAGGACCTTGACTACTGGGAAAGACTACAATCCTTAAAATTATATAGTCTAGAAAGGAGAAGAGAACGCTACATGATAATTCAGGCATGGAAACAGTAAGAAGGAATAGCAGGAACATAACAAACATCATGGAACTAAAAATATCAGAAAGAGCAAGCAGAGGTAGATTAATAGTGCCCAAAACTATACCAGGAAAAATAAGGAAAGCACACAGTGAATTAATCCACTACGCACCAGCATCGATAATGCAGCGTCTATTCAATGCGTTGCCAGCTCATCTGAGGAATATATCAGGAGTGAGCGTAGATGTGTTTCAGAATAAGCTCGACAAATATCTAAACTGCATCCCAGACCATCCAAGATTGGAAGATGCAAAATATACCGGAAGATGTACTAGCAACTCTCTGGTAGACATTAGAGGTGCCTCACACTGAGGGACCTGGGGCAACCCGAACGAACTGTAAGGTCTGTAAGGTCTCTCTCTCTCTCCTTGACAAGAGCTGACACTCACTGAATCATGATACTTGAAAATAATAAGTGGCACTCAAGGTGTACCTTGAGAGTCATGACGTGTCTTACGGACGAGGGTACGCTTCATCGCGTGTACTTGCGACATTGGAAGACTAGTGCTGATAACTGACTTTGGAGAGAGAGAGAGAGAGAGAGAGAGAGAGAGAGAGAGAGAAAGAGAGAGAGAGAGAGAGGAAATTCCTAAGCGTTCACTTTGGGTTTTGGTAGATCTACCCATCTTTCACAAAGAGAGAGAGAGAGAGAGAGAGAGAGAGAGAGAGAGAGAGAGAGAGAGAGAGAGAGAGAGGAGGAGTTACAAGGATTAGGATGTCTAAAATTCACGACCTGAGAGAGAGAGAGAGAGAGAGAGAGAGAGAGAGAGTAACCAAATTCACGACCTGAGAGAGAGAGAGAGAGAGAGAGAGAGAGAGAGAGTTACAAGGAGTTACAAGGATTATGATGTCTCAAATTCGACCAGGAGAGAGAAGAAGAGAGACCAGAGAAAGAGAGAGAGAGAAAGTAACCAAATTCACGACCTGAGAGAGAGAGAGAGAGAGTTACAAGGAGTTACAAGGATTAGGATGTCTCAAATTCACGACCTGAGAGAGAGAGAGAGAGAGAGAGAGACGAAAGTAACCAAAATCAACGACCTGAGAGAGAGAGAGAGTTACAAGGAGTTACAAGGTTTAGGGTGTCTCAAATTCACGACCTGAGAGAGAGAGAGAGAGAGAGAAAGTAACCAAATTCACGACCTGAGAGAGAGAGAGAGAGTTACAAGGAGTTACAAGGATTAGGATGTCTCAAATTCACGACCTGAGAGAGAGAGAGAGAGAGAGATGACGAGAGAGAGAGAGAAGAGAGGAGCGTTACAAAGGAGTTACAAGGATTCGATGTCACGATTCACGACCTGAGAGAGAGAGAGAGAGAGAGAGAGAGAGAGTAACCAAATTCACAACCTGACGAGAGAGAGAGAGAGGAGAGAGAGAGAGAGAGAGAGAGAGAGAGAGCGTTACAAGGAGTTACAAGGATTACGATGTCACAGATTCACGACCTGAGAGAGAGAGAGAGAGAGAGAGAGAGAGAGAGAGAGAGATAACCAAATTCACAACCTGACAGAGAGAGAGAGAGAGAGAGAGAGAGAGAGAGAGAGAGAGTCAAATTCACAACCTGACAAAAAGAGAGAGAGAGAGAGAGAGAGAGAGAGAGAGAGAGAGAGAGAGAGAGAGAGAGAGAGAGAGAGATCCAAAACCCACTCCCTCAAACACAAACACACAAAAATAAAAAATAAAAAAGACCTCACCCTTATAATCGACGGACTCCAGACTCGAGAACAGCACCATCCCGCAGAAGGCGACGCCGATGAGCAGAGCCACCGTCGCAGGACGCAGCGCCCTTCGCATCTTGACCCACAGCATCTCGTGGCCACCGTCTCTCCTCCTGACGCATCGTGGTCGTCGCTTGGAGGAGGAGGAGAAGGACGGGGAGCCTCTGTGGTGGTGTCGGTGAAGCCCTAAGAGTGAATGGAAAGGGCTTCGTCAGTAATGAATGGGTGGATCCTTTGGGGCGGTGTTTATTTACTCAACGGGTGGGATGGTGCTGTTTGGCGGAATCTACGCTCAAGCAGGTGTGGATTAGCGCATCCTGATTTTGCACACACACACACACACACTATATATATATATATATATATATATATATATATATATATATATATATATATATATATATATATATATTGCTATGCCAATTAAATACCTTTTTTTCTACATAAGAACTCCTTCGTCTTCTTCTTCTTCTTCTTCTTCTTCTTATTATTATTATTATTATTATTATTATTATTATTATTATTAAACAGTGATTATTATTAAAAAGTGATAGTAGTATTTAATAAGTACAAACATTCATACTCTATACGCTAAAATGATCGAAAAATGACCTAGGAAAATTCAACTACAGAATAAAAAAAATATATATATAGTATATAAAAAAAACCAGTCGTGGTAATTTAAAGTAGCATGACGCTTCCATAATATAGTAAGGCCTTTGGGGATTAGCCTTTTGAACGGCTCTTCCCAGAAAGACATTTCGTACCAAACGGTTCCGTGGTGGAAAAGCACCTTTGCAACGGCTCCCCTCCCAGACAGACTGTTTATATCAGAAGGGTATACAGATCAGACTGTTTATATCAGAAGGAGCCTTTTACAACGGCACCTTCCCGGGAAGATCGTCCATAAAATGAAGCACAGTGATAAGAAGGACGAAAACAGGCAAGCAAATTCACGGCGCAATCATCCACTAGTACTACAATTCCTAGTACGAATTCCCAGCCTGTCCTAGACCGACTCACGGTGGACCGTGGACCTAGTGAGGTCCCCTTTTAATAAAAACGGACAGCCTGCGGTGTGGCCCTCCCAGTCAATGATTGCGTTCCCGGCTAAATAAATAAACACTGCCGAGAGCAAAACAACCGTCAAGGGAGAGAGATCTTCTTCATTCTCTTCCATAAGAGGGTTTCTATTACGTTTATCAGTGAGAATCAACACGGTTTTTTTCTCAGCGGTTGTTATTTTGCAAGTTTTGACTCCCCACCCCCTCTTAATAAAGGCGGGACACAATTAGGCCATTGTGTCGGTTTGCTGGGCCAGATGTGAATCGTCATACAGTGACCATACAGTTCTCCTGATGCAAATCTAGCGGAGGAAACGCATCAGACTATTTCTACGAACAATTCTTCCCGTTTTCTACACCCCTCCGGAAATTGTGTACGCTCGCGTTTTTATTAAGATTATTTGAAGCATTCCGAGCAAACGAAGCACGATTTGTATTTTCATTTCCAAAACGAAAGGTCGTTTTGTATATGTGATCCTAATTCTTAGCTTGCATAAAATCGCAAGTAAGGGCCAGAGGTGGCAAATCGGAAATTAAAATCGGGGAAAACCCGTTTGCCTGACTTATCAGCACGACAGTGCAGGAGAATATCTAAACCACTGTCGTCGTTGTTACGATAATTACTGCGTCTCAGTCTCATCTAGCTGAAAGTCAAGTAAATCGCGCATCGATTGTTTTCGTGACTCTGAGATGGAAAGATTCGACACCGTGTTTTGGAACTCTGTTAAACTACTGCTGCTACCATCACTACTATTTAAGGGACGTTTTCGTTTCTTCAGAGATAGAAGCAGAACTCTGAACAGCGCATGCGCGTCCTTACATCATCAGCAAATGAGAGAGGCGCCGTTGCAAAGGTTATGCTACAACAACCATCGGCCCACACACAAACTAAAGCCACTTTATGAGTCTATCCAGCAGTAGATGAGAGAGGCGCCGTTGCAAAGGCAACGCCTCACCGCCCTACCCTTGAACTCCTATTGCTACAACTACTATAATAGATTCACATCAACCTTGTATTTGATGTCTAGGTCAGTCCCTTACGACGCTCCTGACTGGCTGTTGATAAGCCAATCGCAGGGCTGGAAGCTCTCACTTGCGAGTTCACATGGGTAGGATCTATGTTCCACCTCTCCTGAGGGATATAAGTCTTTCAAAAGTATCCCTCAGGAGAGGTGGAAAATGCATCCTACTTATGGGAACTCTCGAGAGAGACTGAGAGTTACCAGCCCTGTGATTGGCTTATCAACAGCCAACCAAGAGCGTCGTAAGGGACTGGCCTAGACATCAAATGCACGGTTGATGTGAATCTATTATTGTGCTACTACCACCTAAAGCCCATTTCTATAAATGGAGCCGTTTCAAAGGCAAATCCCATCTTCTATTACTACTGATATCGCCGGGTCTCGTATTAGCTGCCTCTTAATGGAAGGATAATCTTAAGAGCCACAAACCACGAGGAGATTCCCAAAGAACTGCACTAGGAGGAATAAACAACGAAAACAGAAAAGTTAAAATTGCACTATTAAGGCCACAACAATACAAGCACAGACTCAGTAACAACTTAACTGTTGCATCTGTCGAGTTGCATGACAACATGAGAAGTGGCAGATTGAGACGGAGTGGCAGCAGCAGCAGCAGAAAAAGAAGAAAAAGAAGAAGAAGATGACGACAAAAATGAAAGAGCGGAAAAGGAGGCTTAATGTTCTTGTTCGATCGAGTAACTGAATCCATAACAAGTACCGCTGTCAGTTAAGTATTATATCTCAGTTTTACCAGACCACTGAGCTGATTAACAGCTCTCCTAGGGCTGGCCCGAACGATTAGATATTTTTTTCTACGTGGCTAGGAACCGAGTGATGACCTAGCAACGGGACCTACGGCTTATTGTGGGATCCGAACCATATTATATAAAAAAAATTAATTTCTAATCACCAGAAATAAAATTCCTCCGATTCTACGTTGGCAGAGCGTGAAATCGAACTCGAGACTACCGAATCGGTAGGCGAGCACGTAACCCACTCGTCTAACGAGGAACTACCGCTGTCAGAAAATATCAATTGCCCTGAGAGCAAATCTTAGCAGATGTAAACAAGCGTATATTTAACTGTTTTGAAGTTAGGATATAAAACATGGAATTTCGGCCAAGCGCTGGGACCTATGAGGTCATTCAGCGCTGAAAGGGAAACTGAGATTATAAGGTTTGAAAGGTGTAACAGGAGGAAGACCTCAAAGCAGTTACACTATAAAGAAAAGTTGTCATCAGAGTGTAGATAGCAAGATGGAAGAAAGAGAATACGAAAGGAGATACAGTTAAAGTAATGAAAGAGGTTGCAGCTAGGGGCCGAAGGGACGCTGCCAAGAACCTTACGTAAATATAAAACTACACGGACAAACATATCTTCCGCTAGACACAAAATATGTCCTACATATGCGTGCAAGATGGGCGTACCAGCGTTAATGCTCGACACAAAAGAGCCATTGCATATGCGTGCAAGATGGGCGTACTAAGATGCCCAGCATATGCGTGCAAGATGGGGCATACTAGCGTTAAGTGTGACACACAGATGTCCCCATATGCGTGCAAGATGGGGCATAGTGGCGTAAAAGTTTAATCATAAGGAAAGAAACTATCTCACCGTAGAGAGTGACATCATATACATCACAAAAAAGGTGACATTTCAGGACCCATAATTCGTATGTCTGAACATACGAACACACAACATTAAAGAAAAAAATTAAACACGGCATGCGAAATGTGTATTACGAGCAGTGACAAGAAAAAAAAATGAATAAAGAAGAAAAAAATGTCCTTGTGAAGTATTCTACTTTATTCAATTTATGCAATCATCTCAGTGTTTTCTTTGCGATTACGTAAGAAGAAAGATGTGTAAATTAACTCGGTTATGAGTTATTAAGAGGTCTTATAAGAGAAAGTTGGATATACGGCAATGCATCTTGGTGGTTCTTTATCTCTTTCCTTCTTTCCTCTGGTAACTTTAGAACTCACCCCAAGTTCTCGTAGGACCTTCATAGCATTAATGTTGGACGAACGAGCCACCGAGGAATAGAGCTGAATTCGAACTGAACTGAAGTCAACAACGATAACAAGACTATAAAGTTCTATGAGAGTCAGACATTATCATCTCCACTTGCCTCCAGTCTTGGATTCGTATATATTCATTTATCCACTTGACAGTCTCCTCCCTCTTCCTCTTCTTCTTCTTCCTCCTCCTCCTCTTCTGCTTCTTCTTCTTCTTTTTCTTCTTCTTCCTCCTCCACTTCTTCTTCTTCCTCCTCCTCTTCTTCTTCTTCTTCTTCCTCCTCCTCCTCTTCTTCTTCTTCTTCTTCCTCCTCCTCCTCTTCGTCTTCTTCCTCCTCCTCTTCTTCTTCTTCCTCCTCCTCCTCCTCCTCTTCTTCTTCTTCTTCTTCCTCCTCCTCCTCTTCTTCTTCTTCCTCTCCGCCTCCTCCTCCTTCTTCCATATCCTCCTATCTCCTCCTCCTCCTCCTCCTCTTCTTCTTCCTATAAAGTTCTATGAGAGTCAGACATTATCATCTCCACTTTCCTCCAGTGTTGGATTCGTATATATTCATTTATCCACTTGACAGTCTCCTCCTCCTCCTCTTCTTCTTCTTCTTCCTCCCACCTACGTCGAGACCGACAGCTGTCGTGACAAACTATCGAGATTCAATATGCTTCGTCTCATGACGAACAAGTACTGCTAGCTCGTTCGTCATTCGTGCTTTCGTGTTGGATGCGACAAACTACCAAGTCGGTTGTTTATTGTTTATATAATAATAATAATAATAATAATAATAATAATAATAATAATAATAATAATAATAATAATAATAATAATAATAATAATAATAATAATAATAATCAGTTGGGAGTTTAAAGAAAATCTTTGAAAGGCAAAATTAAATTCAAAGAATGAATATTGAACTGATGCATTATCATTCCGTCAAGAAAAACTCCTGTACGATTAATAATTTAGTCTGTCTCTTATTCTGCCTTGTGTATGTCTTTATACTCTCTCTCTCTCTCTCTTATAAAACAAGAACTTCATGAAATATTTCCCCACGAACTAGTCTGTCTTTCTCTCTCTTATACTCAATGAGGACTTCAGGAACCATGCCCTAATTTGCCTCTCTCTCTCTCACATATACACAACAGGAACTTCAAGAACTATATCCCAACGATTAGGTCACCCTGTCTCGCTAGTATACTCACGGGAACTATGACCTAATTTCTCTCTCTCTCTCTCCAGGAACCAAGGGGCCCCCAATTCATCGGGAGAGCGGGAGTCCCTTGCGACAGAACACCCAAAAAGGATAATCAGAGTACCATCGGGGTCTCTTCCTCATCAAATTATTCAATTGTGAACCCTTACTGTCCACCGCGTCTGATGTTTGAGCGTTTGTGCTTGCGGTTTGTGAGTGTGTTTGTGTGTGGGTGCGTGTGTGGTATAGTTGCGTAAGTCTGCGTATGTTTTTGCTTGAGATATATCCAAGTGTCTGTGAAGTCAGGTTATGAGTTTACCTATGAGTGTTTGTGCAGTCCTATTTCGGGTTTTCGTGCGTACAAGCGCTTGTGGGGTTTCCTTGCAAGTGCTTGAGTGCCGTGCTTGTTGTTTTGTTTAAAAGTGCTTGCCTGAAGTTATATATATATATATATATATATATTATATATATATATTAATATATATATATATATATTGTCAGGTATTTCCTTTCTTAAAACTAGAATCTGAGTGTTGGTTGTATTTTCATCCAATAGATGGCGTTGGTTGTCCATTCTATCATCCTTGGGTGTTGTTTGCATTTGCTTTAATAGATGGCGTTGGTTGTTCTGTTCGTTATTTTAGTGTCCTTGGTATTACTTATTGTTTACTTTTGATTTACTTTCCAAGTGATATCCACTACCTTACGAACCTCGCAACCTTTCACATGGTAAGAAGTTATTTGCTCTTTGTTGTACACCTTATGTTCTAGGTAAATAATTATTATGTAAAGCTATTATGGTTTTAATAGTGATATGTTAACAGTGACCTTTTGTTCGAAGCTATTGTTTGTGTATTTATTTTTGCAGACACTCTACCTTACCTTGCCTTGCCTTGCTTGACATTATCTTGCCTTATGGGTGTCTTGTGTGTTTTGACATCTTGTCTTAACTTGTATGACCTGTTGGATGTACCATTTTACTTACCTGGTGCAAGATCTGTCATCATGGATCTACTATCTTCAGCCCATCTAGACAATTTCAAGAATGTACCCACATTCTAAACACTACCGTACCATCTTCAGCCATCTAGATAATTTCAAGAGTGTACCCACATTCCAACCTACGTGTCGTCTATTACTATTATAAGTTATTCTATTTATTGTTAATAAATTAATAATTTTTATAATTCTTTTTTACTTGATACCAGTCTAGCCAAGTGTTAGGTAACAAGCGCCTAATACATTTCCATTTACGCAAATAAAAGCTTGACTTATATATATATATATATATATATATATATATATATATATATATATATATATATATATATATATATATATAATATATATATTATATATATATATTGCTAGGAATATTAGTGTGTATTTGTTAGGATATTCTTTCTTTTTGCCTTTCTCCTCCTTTCTGGACCCCCTTCTTTTTGTGGTTGAATGTATTGGTTTCTTTTATTAGTTGTGTATTTGGGATTTGTTTAGTGATTATTTAAGGGTGAGTGTTATTCATATATTTTTTATTATAAGAGGTTCAGGTGTAATTTCTGCCTAACGATTTTTGTATTAAATTTAAGTGATTTTTCTGAAGTGTTTATTTTCAACCCTGAATTGATTTTGCACTCTGTGTTGTTTAAGGTTGTGGTACGATTTCACACCTTGTGAATTTCGTATCCTGTTAAGTGAATACAGTGTAACCTACATTTTGATAAGTGTGCCGTGTGGTAGTTAACACGCCATCACAATATATATATACGTATATAGTATATGTACTACATATACATATATGTACTTATATATAAAGCGAGAGAGAGAGAGAGAACTGAAACTTCAGACCATACCACGACCGCACACATACACACAAGATAAACAAGGCGTGATCCGACCTCCAGCTTACTCTGGGCATGCGGTAAAATCTACGGTCAAATAGCACGTTGTTTCACCAACGAAAATTAAAATAAATACGCTAAATTATATTATAACTATTTCTGTAGTTTAACATTCACATTATTTTTTAGATTTTCATTCTAATAAATGAATCATAAATATCCTAAAATTCCTGTATCTTTAACTCAACGCGAAACATCTTTTTCAGACCTTTTTTTTTAAGGCTTTTTCATAGATCTTTCCTGACCCCCAACCTGGCCCCCAGCAAGAAGTATAACTGGTTCACTTAAGGTAGATTCTTGGATGATCCCTATGGCTACGAGACGTTAGTTTGGCGGCCGGTGATTGGCTGGGAGCTGCCTACCTCCCGGTACCAGCCAATCAGCGGCCACCAAACAAACGTCTCGTAAGAATAAGGCTCATCCGAGAATCTACCTTAAGTGAATCAGTCATAGTTTCTAGGCTTACTCCTCTAGTAAGTGAAAAAGAAGAGGACCCAACCGAATCTAGAGAGAGAATTGCAATAAACAAACTTTTTTTATTGCAGCTTCTTGCTCTATGCAACAAGAGTGGGGGCCATTAGCCTGTCCGATGTTTTTTTGTTTATTTTTGTTATCTCTAAACAACAGCTCTTGAAACTGTAGACGCTGCTTATTCCTCTAGGAAAATTCTTCTTTGCAAGATGACCTCTAGTAGCCTGAATTGGAATTCTCTCTCTCTCTCTCTCTCTCTCATACACAACAGGAATCATGTCACAATTCATTGATCAGCCTCTCTCTCTCTCTCTCTCTCTCAGCAAGAAACAAAGTGACTTGGGTATTCAGTTTTGGTAAATCTTAATACCGAGCCTATAACTACAAAGGTGTTCTATTTATTGAATAATGCTTTGCTAATATATTTAATTCACTCTACTGCCGCGACTTTAATAGTAAAATATATTGGTCCTTGTTGAATACTTAATACTCTTTCTTATACCGGGGAATATATTTATCCCTGTCTACTCTCTCCGGAGGCATCTTTAATATTTGGATGTTACAAGGCTATATATTCGTCCGTGTTGACGGCTTAATTCTCCAGGAATTGAAGAGGAAATATATCGTGCCTGTTTAGGTCTCCATTCTCGCTCAACTTCAGGAATTTAAAGTGAAATATATCCCTACTTCTTTAATAGTTAATTCTCTCCAAGTCAAGAATTTAAGATGATATACATTCCCAGTTGTTTACAACTTAATTATCTGTAAGTCCAAGAATTTAAGATGAAATATATTCGTAGTTGTTAACAACTTGATTAACTGAAAGTCCAAAAATTTAATAAGAAATATATTCGTACTTGCTTAGTGTTTAATTCTTTCAAGTCTAGAAATTCAAGTAGAAATATATTCCACTTGTTAACTTTTTAATTCTCTCTAGTCTAGAAATTCAAGAGGAAATAAATTCGCATTTGCGTAATACTTAATTCTCGCTAATTTCAGGAATTTAAGATGAAATATATTCCTATTTAGAGGAAACATATTCGTTCTCATTCACAGTCTCTTCGTATAAAACACATCATTCGTTAAAGACTATTCACAACATTCCAGAACACTGACAACGCACTCTTTGCTTTCTCTATTGTGAAAAGGCTTGGATTTGCAATTAACTTCAAATATATAACTTTGAAAGTAAAGCGGAAATTGTGAGAAATAATTAAAAAAAAATGTAAATCAACACAATTGACAACCGTTTTCAGTAACGTCGCGTGAATATTAGAAGAAATCTGCACCTTATTGGCCTTCAGCATAAAGGCGATTTTGCCTATTGCAGTGTCTCTTACGCCTCTTTTGCCCCTGTACCTCCTTATAGGACTCCTACTACCCTGCTTCTTAGATCTGTTATTACCCCATTATAGGATTTGTAGGGGTTCTTTGTACACCCGCCCATGAATAGTCCACTCACAAAGGAAGCTAACACTGCGAGAGAGAGAGAGAGAGAGAGAGAGAGAGAGAGAGAGAGAGAGAGAGAGAGAGAGAGCATAAGTAGCGTTATGTAACTGAGTTTACTTGAGGAATTTTCTAACGCAGATTAATTCTTCGATTTTCAAATGATTATCTATTATAACAAAAAAATAATCAAAACCAATAGTCTTTGAGAACGACTAAATATTGATTGCAATCAATGAATTTCAGTGGCTGTTAATAAGATTTACATTGACAGAGAGAGAGAGAGAGAGAGAGAGAGAGAGAGAGAGAGAGAGAGAGAGAGAGAGAGAGAGAGAGAATTTATGTAACTGAAGAAACTTGAAAATTTTGCTAAGCTCTGCGTAACTACATTTTTCTTTTTTATTTACAAGTTGAGCGAGACAATAAATTCCAATGGCTGTTAAAGAATAGCAAATTGAGAGAGAGAGAGAGAGAGAGAGAGAGAGAGAGAGAGAGAGAGAGAGAGAGAGAGAGAGAGCATTAAGAAGTGTCATGTAATTGAGGTATCATGCATTGAAGGTGGTCAACTAAAATCCTCGAAGTTAACTGAAATTTAAAGCTACTTCAATGAATAAAACAACAATTTAAATCTTTACTTATAAATATAACAGCAGAATTAAAGCTTTAAGACAATAAAGCTTAATCCTGCAATCTGATCAAAGAATTGTTGCATCAAAATTGTGCAGCATGATCATTAACATGATCAAATGAACTAGACGTTGGTAAAGGAAACAAAATAAATAAATAGATAAAGTATATGAGGCATATTACGTTCAACCAATCGTTCCCCATTGCTGCGCCATGTTGCAAAGTTGCAAAGAACGCTCCTCGGTCATGATTTTAGCGCAAAACAGCATTAATGGATAATGGAAACTGGCTGAATCCTCTCTCTCTCTCTCTCTCGGCTCTCTCTCTCTCTCTCTCTCTTAACATTTCGATCCATCTCTCTCAATCTTTCTACTCTCTCTCTCTCGCTCCGCTCTGTGAGCTCACGATGTCTCCAGGGATGGACTAACAAGTCTTTGAGACATCCAATTAACTTGTAACTCTCTCTCTCTCTCTCTCTCTCTCTCTCTCTCTCTCTCTCTCTCTCTCTCTCTCTCATTATCATCTCTTTCTTCTCAATATTTCTATCCATCTCTCTCAATCTCTCTCATTAAGTTACATATATCATTTAATATAGTGTTATCACCGAAGGCAAAATTTTAGATGATAAATGGAATGGTACTGGAAAAAAAACTACGGATTCAAACAGCCATTTGTACGAAAAAAAAAATACTGTCTTATGCAACGAAAAATCAATCAAAATACCGGTCCTTGTCGAAACCAGAAATCACAAACTCTTTTAGCTTAGGACTCTCAGACCTTCATCTCTCTCTCTCTCTCTCTCTGAAGAAACAATAAAACATACATATCTTAAGACTCCCAGATCTCTCCCTCTCTCTCTGAAAAGACCTTCATCTCTCTCTCTCTCTCTCTCTCTCTCTCTCTCTCTCTCTCTCTCTTTCAAGTTCCCTTCAGGAGACGGGAATAGTCCAGCCATCTTTCCTGTTTTTTTTGTTTTTTTTTTGTACCTCTAATCCACAGACACATAACACCCTACACTTAAGCTTCCTACACCTAGATCCGCATGTTTACTGATCCTGGCCTACACCCAGGACCCTTCCTCACCTTCAATTTCGAGGTGTTAAAGCACAGGACAAAGTATTTTCGAAGTCAAGAAGTACAGTCAAAACAGTTTGCAGGCAAATGGAGTTTTGAAAGCGTTTTGCAATTACGAACTGTCAAACCAGTTTGCAGTTAAGAACAGTTTACAAAGCACGGATTTGCAGTCAAGATTATCAAACCAGTTTTGCAGTCGAAAACTGTCAAAGTATTCAGTAGTCAAGATTGTCAAAACAGTTTTGCAGTCAAAAACTGTCAAAGCATCTGTTGGCTAAGATTGTCAAAACAGTTTTGCAGTCAAAAACCGTCAAAGCAGTCTGCAGTCACGAATTTTCAAAGCACTTAGCAGTCAAGAAGAAATTTGAAAGCCCTTTAGAGTCAACTTCTAAAGCGCTTTTATAAATCATTCGCAGCCAAGGGGAACTATGGACGCATTGTGCAGTCAATAATTTTTAGGACTTTCAGAGAAGTTTGCAGGGAAAAAAATGAAGTCGATTTGCAGTCATGAACTTTCGTAACACTTCTGACTGCAAGATGAACTTTCCGACGACAAGGACAACAGCTGCTATTCCACTGCACATGGCGCCGGTGGAATAATACTTCCACTCAATGTTACTTGACCATCGCTTGTATACCCAGTGCAAACAAACAAACATTCTACCCAGCCACACCCATTCTCTCTCTCTCTCTCTCTCTCTCTCTCTCTCTCTCTCTCTCTCTCAATGAACAATCCTGGCAGCGAGGTTGAGAGGTAGCGACAGTGCTATTTGTGGTCAAAATAATCTATTCTCTCTCTCTCTCTCTCTCTCTTTCTGCGTCAGTAACCTAAATGATGTGACGCCAGTTTTAATAGCCACAAATGTCTCTCTTTCTCTCATTCTGTGTGTGTGTGTGTGTGTTTGTGTTTGTGTGTGTGTGCGTTCCTTACTACATGGTTGACTTAAATTCTTGAGGTGCTGACACTTCTTTTCTCTCTCTCTCTCTCTCTCTCTCACACACACACACATACACAAACACACGCTCTAACTATTAACAATTGAAAACAACTAAAATGTTTAAGAGTAAATGTGAAACATTCTTGCCTTTAAAACGTACCGTAGTTTTTATATGCCAGCCCATAGCTAATAAAACAATTCCGTTGTTCACTGCATAGGAATATTCCCTTTAATCTTCCGGCGTAAAATACAAACAGCGCAATAAACAAACTCGCTCCATTGACGTCATCCTACGCAAACAATTCGTTTTGATGCTCGGCTCCTCTAAACAGCGTAAACAACAAGATGCTATAATAAATAAAATGATTCCCAAAATATGGGAACTTGCACGCGATACCAATCAAAGCGAGATCGTACGTTACCGCCAAAGCGTCGTCGCAATGATTCTGATACAGAGTTGAACAGGTTTTAATGTTTTATTAATTTATTTCAGTTATGTTTAAATAATCTAGGATTTTCGGGCGGAATTATTGCTAATAGACAAATGCGCACAAAGTACGGGTAAAAACTGTGCACATACACATACGTAGCTGATGTATAAATACATACTATATTCATGAGCGTACGCAATTACACACAAACACTATACATATACATAATTAGAGTGCACGGGCGTGTATAAATATACGTACCTGCACTAATATACACACTACCCTTATGTATTAATATTTTACCCATACAAATACACAAACGCAATCGTATATTTTATGACTATGTGCGTGTAAAATTTACTTGTTTATACGAAGAACACACCCTAATCCTAATCCTCTTTCTCCGATGAAATTTATTTAACCTCTTACTGAGAACTGCAAGACGAATTGCGTCACTGCAGCGGCTCTTATCTCTCTCTCTCTCTCTCTCCTCTGTGATTTCAAGTCAGCAATCTTTACCCTGAACTTCATATCATCTTGTTTCTAAAGCTGTGTTTTCCAATAACAGGCCCTCTCTCTCTCTCTCTCTCTCTAAGCAGCGGTGGTAGAGGATTCAGCTCACAAACTGAGTGACAAGCGTTTGATATGGACGTGCTTCTTGTGACCTAATCATGGAATAATACACCTGGTTGTTAGTAGACTGCAGCGGGCCTCAGCCGAGTTGGAGAACGAGAGTGAAAACGGAAGGGCCTCGAAGAGGTAATATCCACCCCCTAGAGGTCCTCGACGAGGCAATATCAACCTAGATGCCCTCGACGAGGTAATACTCACACCCCAGA
>NC_087215.1:627532-727532 GCF_015104395.2 Macrobrachium nipponense | reverse complement strand
CACCAGTGTTTTGTTTTTTAAGAGTGAGAACACATACTCGTACGCTACAGTATATTGTGAAGGTGCTTGATTGAGTACCTAAATACGTTTCAACTTGTATTTTAATGTTTTGTTTTCGTTTTTATTCAATTATTTATTTGTTGATTTATCTGTTTTTATAACTGATCTCTTCTTTCTGTGTTTCCCATTGCCTTTAGTCATTTCTTGGAAGCTTCAATTTCAAGTCAGTGGACCCTTTAAAGGGTGGGCCTGTTCCATAAGAACAGGGTTCATCTTCTGAATAATAATAATAATAATAATAATAATAATAATAATAATAATAATAATAATAATAATAATAATAATAAGAAAACGATCAGGCAAAGATCCTCTGGGACTATTCGGTATCAGGAACAGATAGGGTGGGGATACCGTGCAAATAGACCAGACGTGACGTTGATTGACAAAATCAAGAAGAAAGTATCACTCATTGATGTCGCAATACCATGGGACACCAGAGTTGAAGAGAAAGAGAGGGAAAAAATGGATAAGTATCAAGATCTGAAAATAGAAATAAGAAGGATATGGGATATGCCAGTGGAAATCGTACCCATAATCATAGGAGCACTAGGCACGATCCCAAGATCCCCGAAAAGGAATCTAGAAAAACTAGAGGCTGAAGTAGCTCCAGGACTCATGCAGAAGAGCGTGATCCTAGAAACGGCGCACATAGTAAGAAAAGTGATGGACTCCTAAGGAGGCAGGATGCAACCCGGAACCCCACACTATAAATACCACCCAGTCGAATTGGAGAACTGTGATAGACCAAAAAAAAGAATAATAATAATAATAATAATAATAATAATAATAATAATAATAATAATAATAATAATAATAATAATATGCTACTAGAAACAGCGCACTTAACTATTGAGTTAAAGTGATGGATTCTTAAGAAGGCAGAATGCAACCCAGAGCTTTACACTATAAAAACCACCCAGTCGAATAGGATGACTGTGATAGACAAAAAAAATAATAAATAAATAAAAAAAACATGTAGTACGTAGCATAATTTACTGTTGATATTTCAAAACCAGCACTTATTTCTAAAGGTATCAACAAGCAATGTTATATTGCAAAGTTAAAAGTAGCATTTTAAAACCAACTGGCAGAAATATCACTCTGGAGCATTATTTTTTATACGTAATAAAAAATAGAGAGATATAATGGATCTTCTTGTGCAAAAAAGGGGAGCAAAATACTTTCTAATATTTTAAAAATTATTCATTACATGACCTATAAGCATTCGTTCAAAAACAAGCACAACACATCAATATAGATATATATACGTATAATATATATATATAATATATATATATATATATATATATATATATAAATATGTGTGTGTAGTTTGCTATGTTGGTACTAATTACACTGAAACCCCTAAAATAAAATAAATAAATAAATAAAATTCTGTGAAAGATCACTTCACACCCTTACAAGAGAATTCCAAGATCCTCATTAGCATAAAATAAGAAAAATGAACGACCAGGAGAAAAAAAAAAAAAAAAAACGGACCCAGTGTAGTGTCTTCTTCAGTGTAAACAGGAAACCCAACACTCGGAAAGTCAGTGTAAACAGCTTGGCTTTTTACATTGTACTTCTCGGATAAAAGAAACTTTCGACCATAAAAATATGCAGAGAATATTATTTCATCTCGCGTTCTTGGCTGATTATCTATACGAACATGCTTTTGTTCTCTCTTTCTCTCTCTCTCTCTGCAATTATATTGTGTATTCAAGTATAAAATAACCATTCAGTCCACCACACTTAATTAAATCAGCTCTCTCTCTCTCTCTCTCTCTCTCTCTCTCTCTCTCTCTGCAATATATTGGTATTCAAGTATAAAAATAAACCATTCAGTACACCACACTTAAATCAGCTCTCTCTCTCTCTTCTCTTCTCTCTCTTACTCATTTGCCAATTATAGTGGTGTATCAAGATAAAAATAACCATTCAGTTCACCACACTTAATTAAATCAGTTCTTTCTCTCTCTCTCTCTCTCTCTCTCTCTCTCTCTCTCTCTCTCTCTCTCTCTCTCTCTATTGTGCATTCAAGTTTTTTCATCACAAATTACGAAAATCAGTCAAATAATTTCCCTCTTTTACCAATAATTACCAACAGGGTTAACACATACAACCATTAGGTAGGAAAGAAGGGCTCATTAAATACTATTTCTTGGCTGCTACTATTATCACTAATCTGTAGACATTTTCAGCAAGTTTTTTTCTACACTAATCACGAAAGTCAATCAGATATTTCCCCTTTTTTTACCAATAATTACCAACAGGAATCTACGCATACAACCATCAAGAAAGAACGACACATTAAATACTATTTCAAAAGCGAGTATATACCCAAACAAAAACAAAAAAACAAATCAATACGAGTAATTAATTACATGAACATCAAATTAAATGATAAATAGCAAAACCACACCACTTACAGTACCTTAGTGTATGGTTATACCACTCTGCAAAACGTGAACTCCATCATCCCGGCCATAAAATTCACATAAAAAAGAAAAAAAAAATATCAGGCCATGAATGGAGTCGTTTCCGGAAACAGCGATGCGTACAATCAACCGAATGACGATGATTGAAGGCGGTTTCCCTAGATGTTATCCCACTGACGCACCGTTAATCACTTTAACACTGTCATGCCGTAGCCGAGACAAACTTTAAATTCAGTGAGGTCCTTTCGAAGGACTCTACCAGACTCCCGCCGAGGTTCAGTCTTGACCGCCCGTAATGTATGGATGGTTGAAAGTTGCCAGCAAACACCGGTGACTAAAATTAGATAACATTTATCCTATTTCAGGAAACGTTTTCGAACGCCTCCTTATCTTTGAAACGTTTTCGTACCATTCATTAAATTCATTAACGACCACAGAAATCCTATTTATATATTCCCGTTTCCGTAAAAGCAACACGACAGCAGAGCTGCGTGTTTATTCAAGACCGGTAACTCCCTCCCTGCCCAAAGTTCCTTGAGATGCCGGTGTTGCCAGTGTACGATGAGTGACGGCGAAATTATCGTGCGAAGGTCATTTCGTGACTTGGTCTAATTACCAGTTATTATGGTTTCCTCGTCTATTAGACAACTTCCGTAGGCGGTGGGAGAGTCGTCTTCATTGCCTCTATATAGAGCTCTTAACGCAAAACTGGACTGAAAGTTTGAAACTCGTAAAATGGACGAATGATTATGTAAACTATGGTTTGAAGGGGTGGCTCTTATAAGCGGAAACTACGCTTTTAGCGACGAAAGTGCCAATATGGCTATGTGGTATTTTCCACCGATGTAAGACTTCCATTACAAGTATACATGTCACCCTCGTAATTATAAATGTCACTGAAAAGTACGCTAATCATGACAGCAACGATATTTGAAAGTGCCAATACAATAGTACATCATAAATTAAGCATATTCAATGCTGATAACTGAATACTATTAACTATACGAAACATTGTTCGATATTATATATCTCCTCTTCAACCTGACTGACCGATCTTACGACCTGGCATCCAGAGTTAAAAATAAACGTGAGCTAAGCGTTTCACCTCCAAGGAGGAGGATAATGGGGCGGCGGTGGAGGAGGGAAGGTTGCTACGGATCTTGGCGTGAGAGAAAATCTAACTTTGGTTGCGCTATACTAGTAGCCTTGCGTCTCATCTCACGCCAGGTTGGGACCCACCTCAGCTGATTAACTTTCATGTAATACATAATTCGCTTGCTGGTGATGCGCTGTTGACAGTTAAAAGGCCAGGTAGATATTAATAATAATTGAAAAAGAAACCCACAAAATCACTGTGTAACTTGTTTTGACTTCTAAGTATTTACATTTAGTTTTTTACTCCACACTCGAGTACTTTAGGCCCTGGTCTGTGGCCCATTCTCAAGAGATGTTTGGGAGTTTAGCCTGGGGGTCCAAGGCTAATAATAATAAAAAATAATAATAGAGGTTTTATTGAAGTAATGGCTATCTCAGCCGCGTTTATTTTGTAACTTGTTTACTTCTAAGTATTTACATTTAGTTTTTACTCCACACTCGAGTACTTTTAGGCCCTGTCTGTGGCCCATTCTCAAGAGATGTTTGGGATGTTAGCCTGGGTCAAGGCTAATAATAATAATAATAATAATAATAGAGGTTTTATTGAAATAATGGCTATCTCAGCCGCGTTTATTTTGTATAGGAGTTTCTCTATTCTTCTTATTACTGACTTTTCTTCTGTACTCAAATTGCCGATTTAATAGCCAGCTTGAGTACAGAATACAAAATCAACGCGGATGAAATAGTCATTATTTTCAACAAAACCTGTATTAATGAAGGTCTTCTTCCAGCATAATAATAATAATAATATAATAATAATAATAATAATAATAATAATAATAATAATAATAATAATAATAATAATATAAATAATAATGAACAAGTCTACCTGACACACAAATTAGGCACTGAGCGCATGGCAGCCATCTTCATCTCTTGTATATATCATCACTTTTTGGGAATGGGAACGTGCTGGCATAGGGCCAGCTTGATCTATAAAGTCTAAACCAGGGGTGGCCAATCTTATGTTTCCCATGCACCAATTTTCTTCACTTCTAATTCAGATGCGCCACAAACTTTAACCGCCTTTCAATCCTTTAAGTATGGTAATTTTGACATATTTGGCAGTTATACATATCATCATTTGATACTTATACGTATGTATATATATATATATATATATATATATATATATATATATATATATATATATGATAGTGTGGACAGATGTAGCAGTTGTAAAGGAAAGGAGGTTTAACATAGATACCAGGTAAACTGTACTTACTTTATTGACACTTTGAATTTGTATTGATAATATTCACTAGTTATTTCTGAAAGTACTAATAAAAATATGTGAACACAATTAGCAGTTTTAAAGAAAAGTAATTTCACATGCAGGAAAAATAAACATAACTAGGTTTAATGAGACTTTTGACTTGGCTTTGCTTTCACCAAATCTGTAATATTAGGAGTTAAATTAGTAACTGAGAACAACAGACAATTCTTCAGATTTGAATTGGATAGTCGCGACCTCAGTTTGTTCTTGATCATTTCCATGGATGAAAATGCTTGATCGCATCTATATGTTGTTCCAAAGCGGGACTTTGGGGGGCAAAAATAAATTTTCTGTTCTGGAAAATGTTCACGTGGTGATGATCGCCAAAAATTGAGCACTTCAGATGCACTTGGGAGTGAGGGAAGTTCATGAAATTTACTCTTCAGCATTGAATTTGCTTTTAGATCAATAAGTTCCATCTGTATATTACTATACTCTGTTTTTTTCCATCTGTCCATCCGCCTGTGGTGGTCGCGCATGGTAACACTGTGTCCCGGGCTTTAAATAGTTACGCTATGTCTAAGTTTTAGGTAAATAGAAGGATATCTGGGTGTACATTTGCAACTGAAAAGTGTTTCAATAATTTACTATATGCGAATTACACTGTTAACATTCGAAATAGGATGTTATTTAAAGCCCAGGACGCAGTGTTACCATGCGCAAACACCACAGGCGGATGGACAGATGGAAAAAACAGAGTATAGGCATCTTCAGAATGTTATGTTCAGTAAGTGAAAATGGATTTACAAATGTCCCGGTGATTAACTGCGGTAGATTTGAAATATATATTTATAAAGCAACAAATGAATGCTGCTTGGGTGTTCACGCAACTTTTTTGGTTAATTCATTTATATATATACTTTTACGTATGGGGTTGGCCTTGAGAACTTGCTTGAAACTTACCTTAAAAAAGGATTGATTCGGTTATTTTTACTCTAGAGAAGGTTGCCATTAAAAACCAGCCAATTAATCTACAGTATTTGTTTACAAGAGGCCGTTGAATGGCCTGGGAAAGTAAATGCACGTGGGTCCCTCTCACAATAGGGGAAAGCTGGCAAAAATCAGATTAACATCAATGCTGGTTTCCTAAAAAACTCAAGTTATCTTGCGAGCGGGGAGACTTGGACACGTGACTCGGCAAAGATCTGGAAAAAAATTCCCAGATTAGTCACAAAATGAAATGAAGACTTCTTGCACAAGTTACAGTTATTCAGTTTTATCTAACACACTGGGGGAAGGAACTCTAGTGTTTAAATGAGATATGCAATGAAGACTTAAGCTTTAACAGGTCACAAGGGGAAGCACATACCCCGATGAAGACAAAGGAATTTCAATATAGAAGTGATACAAGGGAGATTTGAAAATGAAATTAGCAAGAGTCGTCTTGGAGAAAAAGAGCTGGTTGGGGTTTTGCACTTTCTAGACGTACCTTGAATCCTTGAGGCTTGAACATGTGTCGTGATGTCTGAAGGTGGTCCAACCAGCGTGTTTGGACAAAGGGCTGACTTCCAGTCAGAGGAGAAGGACACGTCTATCCTCCTGTAGTTACTAGCCCACATCGAGACAGCTAATCCTGTGACCTGCCTGTCTTACTCTAAGCTCAAGTCTAAACGGAAATTCCTTTCCGCCAGTGTTTCTCACTCCTAAAATCAGCTGATTAGGGGAGAAAATGGCTGCTCTTTTAGAACTAAATAAAATCAATGCTACTGTGAAGACGAGGCGATCAATATCTGTATATATATATATATATATATATATCATATATATATATATATATATATATATATATATGTTTACAGTGTCGTTAAAGAATTAAGGAAATGATTCCAAAAGGAATTAATTTATAAAGAACTGAGAGAATGGCACGGAAATGGGAAAAGGAACGAATAATGATTTTACGAAGGTATCGTTTTCTCAGACTTGACCCCAACGACCAGGACACTTTAGCCATCAGGCATCTGGTTCGCATCTCCCAAAAACTCTGTCAGCCTCATTTCTGAAGATTAAGGGACTCTTGGCGCGCCCAACATTTTGTGACACTTGGAGTGTCGGAGAATTTATGTAAGTTTGGACCTTCTCAAGGGCCTTCTGTTTAATATGACCGAGGGAAACTCAATGCTTCTTTGTTTCAAAGGTGGATCGTGTGAAAATCTTGGCTCTACCCTTTCAAGAGTAGACCTACGGGTTTGACGAATCAAAACCAGGAGTGCCAGATCATAGGACAGCCCAAAAAAGGGTCTCAACGAATAACCTATGAGTCAAGCAAGAGGCGTTTCCTAATTTAGAGTCTACGAATCACAACAGAAAAAAAGTGAAGTGACGGGAAGGCGGTTTTGTATAAAGTCTGTAGCCACTCAGACACAAGAAGTCTTTCAGAAGATGCCACACCCAGTCAAAATCCAAAAATCCAAAGGCGGTGCTAAGAAGATATCATCCTAATAAAAAGGCCAGACAGAGAGAGAGAACACAGAGAGAAAAAGACAGAGAGGAGAAGTCGAGAACAAGTGGGGAGACGAGTGGCGCAGTAGCAGAACCGAGAAGAAGAAGAATCAGAAGTGAGGGGAAAGTGCAAAGTGAGGTGTGCGAAGCAAATAGACAGTGACAGTGACAATCAATACTCAGTCAATTTCCCTCGTGCCAATAGACTCGTAATTGCGACAAAGTGCCTTCAAAGAAAGAAGTTGTATCAGTCGAAGCGCCCAGAAACAGAAAGGTAGAAAATTTATAAGAATCCTTATCAAGAATAAACGCCGTTTAAGGACATATCAATTCAATTGTTCCCAAATGATAACTTTAAGTTAATCCAGTTAGATGACAATCCAGCAAGGTGAGATTAAATTTATATAATTCTATTTCCCCAAATTACGGGGCCCCCACTCAGGTGCACGTTACCTTAGGCTGAGTGTAGAAAACTACTACCACATACACACACACACACACACACACACACACACACACACACACATATATATAGATTATTTATATAATAGATATATATATAAATAATTATATTATATATATTAGAATATATGGTAATAGTGGTGGCACCAGTGGTCGTTATACCAAAAGGTCAATAACGTTAATAATACTTAAGAAAAAGGCACGAAACGGATAATAAGGAAGAAAAAGAGAAAAGGGAATAAGTTAATGATTTTTCTTAGAGGACGAATTATCGCGTTAATCACCCAAACGATTAAGGCTTTTAGCCATCAGACATCTGGTTTTCATCTCCCCCAAAATACCTCTGTCCGTACCAGCGATTAGTGACCGACAGGATATCTACCAGGCATCTTCGAGAAATTGGAAACTACTCTCATTAGCGCCTATGACTAACCGCCGTTCCCTTCGTGAACAGGTCAGAGAGAGCCATCTGGCATACGTTGAAAAGGAATTCTATGACCCGTTGTTAGAAAGAGGGAAGTGCCTAATTCTTCAGAACTCCACCCTTTCGAGATAGACCTATAGACTTCGACGAATCAGAAGCCATGAGTGTTGGTCATAAGACAGCCCAAAAGGGGTATCAACGAATGACCTATGAGGATATCAAAGGGAAACGCCCCCAAGAAGCCAGGACATCAAGAAGGAGGCGTATACAAATTCACAGCCTACGAATCATTGTAGAAGATATGACAGGAAGGCGGTTTGTATACAAGTTGGCAGCCACTAAGACACAAGAAGTCTTTTAGAAGATGACACACCCAGTCAGAAACCCAAAATCAAGGCGGTGCTAAGGAGATCTCATCCTAACAAAAAGGCCAGACAGAGAGAGAAGAAAGCAGAGAGAAAAAAGGGGAACAGAGAAGTCGAGAGCAGAAAAGGACCAGAAGGGACAAGCGAAGCAGGGGGAGAACAACCGAGGAGGAGGGGAGAGAAGACAAGAGAAGAACTGCAGAGGCGCAGCCGAAAAGAAGAGAAGACAACTGAGGTGAGGGAAAGTGCAGAAGTGTGGTGTGCGAATTAATCAAAAGACAGCGATAAGTGACAATCAATACTCAGTAAAATTCCCTCGTGCTATAGACTCGTAATTGCAACAAGTGCCAATTAAGTTTTATCAGTCCAAGAGCCCAGAAGGTGGAAACTTTTATAAGTACCCGAGAGAAGAATAAACCTTCATTAAGAACATATCAATTTCATTTCTCATCTAATTTAGAACCCTTTTAGCGAAGTCCAGATTAAGAACATTGAGCAAGACAAGAAAAATTTATATAAGTCTAATTCCCCAAAGTACAGCCTCCAAGTCGGCGCACGTTACCTTAGTACTGTGAGCAAATACTGTGGCGGTATATACTATTTGCTCACAGTACTAAGGTAACGTGCGCCGACTTGGAGGCTGTACTTTGGGGAATTAGACTTATATAAATTTTTCTTGTCTTGCCTTCGATGTTCTTATCTGGACTTCGCTAAAAGGGTTCTAAATTAGATGAGAAATGAAATTGATATGTTCTTAATGAAGGTTTATTCTTCTCTCGGGTACTTATAAAAGTTTCCACCTTCTGGGCTCTTGGACTGATAAAACTTAATTGGCACTTGTTGCAATTACGAGTCTATAGCACGAGGGAATTTTACTGAGTATTGATTGTCACTTAACACTGTCTTTTGATTAATTCACACACCACACTTCTGCACTTTCCCTCACCTCAGTTGTCTTCTCTTCTTTTCGGCTGCGCCTCTGCAGTTCTTCTCTTGTCTTCTCTCCCCTCCTTCTCCTCGGTTGTTCTCCCCTGCTTCGTCCTTTTTCTGCTCTCGACTTCTCTGTTCCCCTTTTTTCTCTCTGCTTTCTTCTCTCTCTGTCTGGCCTTTTTGTTAGGATGAGATCTCCTTAGCACCGCCTTTGAATTTTTGGGTTCTGACTGGGTGTGTCATCTTCTAAAAGACTTCTTGTGTCTTAGTGGCTGCCAACTTGTATACAAACCGCTTTCCTGTCATATCTTCTACAATGATTCCGGTAGGCTGTGAATTTGTATACGGGCCTCTTCTTGATGTCCTGGCTTCTTGGGGGCGTTTCCCTTTGATATCCTCATAGGTCATTCGTTGATACCCCTTTTGGGCTGTCTTATGACCAACACTCATGGCTTCTGATTCGTCGAAGTCTATAGGTCTATCTCGAAAGGGTGGAGTTCTGAAGAATTAGGCACTTCCCTCTTTCTAACAACGGGTCATAGAATTCCTTTTTAACATATGCCAGATGGCTCTCTCTGACCTGTTCACGAAGGGAACGGCGGTTAGTCATAGGCGCTAATGAGAGTAGTTTCCAATTTCTCGAAGATGCCTGGTAGATATCCTGTCGGTCACTAATCGCTGGTACGGACAGAGGTATTTTGGGGGAGATGAAAACCAGATGTCTGATGGCTAAAAGCCTTAATCGTTTGGGTGATTAACGCGATAATTCGTCCTCTAAGAAAAATCATTAACTTATTCCCTTTTCTCTTTTCTTCCTTATTATCCGTTTCGTGCCTTTTTCTTAAGTATTATTAAGTTATTGCCTTTTGGTATAACGACACTGTGCCACACTATTACATATATATATATATATGATGACGCATCATTGTTTAAAGAAGATTACTAATAGATGCACACGGAACAATAAAATCAAATAAAAATTATTTCTATGTTTTAGATTAGAACAAATCTCAGTAAAACTCACTTCTAGCTATAAGTTACTTGAATTCTTTTTTGTATTTTTTTCTAGAAATCAGTATTATTATTATTTGTATTATTATTTTTTTCTTTTTTTATGAGCAGGCATGTTTTTTTTCTTTTATTATCTCTGGGGTACAGTGCGCCACTTGTAAACATCGCTACTGAGTGGTATGGTATATACATTATTTTCATGTGTGCATGTGTGTATGGGTATGGGTGCTAAGAAAGAGAAACAGACAGAAATAAAAGAGATAAACACGCCTAGCTGTGGTATCAAGATGACTTCATGTTGTTATGGTTTGAGTATGGGGGAAAACACGCCTTTCTGATATCTATAAAATTTGTTTGTTTGACGAATTCGCGATTTCAGCACTGATATTATTATTATTATTATTGTTATTATTATAATTTTTTTCTTTTTTGCTCTATCACAGTCCTCCAATTCGACTGGGTGGTATTTATAGTGTGGGGTTCTGGGTTGCATCCTGCCTCCTTAGGAGTCCATCACTTTTCTTACTATGTGCGCCGTTTCTAGGATCACACTCTTCTGCATGAGTCCTGGAGCTACTTTAGCCTCTAGTTTTTCTAGATTTCTTTTCAGGGATCTTGGGATCGTGCCTAGTGTTCCTATGATTATGGGTACAATTTCCACTGGCATATCCCATATCCTTCTTATTTCTATTTTCAGATCTTGATACTTATCCATTTTTTCCCTCTCTTTCTCTTCAACTCTGGTGTCCCATGGTATTGCGACATCAATGAGAGATACTTTCTTCTTGACTTTGTCAATCAATGTCACGTCTGTCTGTTTTGCACGTATCACCCTACTGTTCTGATCCATAGTCCCCAGAGGATCTTTGCGTGATCGTTTTCTATTACTCCCTCAGGTTGGTGCTCGTACCACTTATTACTGCAGGTACTGATGTTTCTTGCACAGGCTCCAGTGGAGGGCTTTTGCTACTGAATCATGCCTCTGTTTGTACTGGTTCTGTGCAAGCCGGGCATTCGCTTGCTATGTGGTTTATGGTTTCATTTTTCGTATTGCACTTCCTACATATGGGAAAGATGTTATTTCCGTCTATCGTTCTTTGAACATATCTGGTTCTTAGGGCCTGATCTTGTGCCGCTGTTATCATTCCTTCAGTTTCCTTCTTTAGCTCTCCTTTCTGTAGCCATTGCCATGTGTCATCGATGGCTAGTTCTTAAGTCTGTCTCATGTATTGTCCGTGCATTGGTTTGTTGTACCAGTCCTCTGTTCTGTTTGTCATTCTCCTGTCTCTGTATATTTCTGGGTCTTCTTCTTCTACTTTTATTAGTCCTTCTCCCCATGCACTCTTTAGCCACTCGTCTTCAATGGTTTTCAGATATTGCCTCAGTGCTCTGTTCTCGATGTTGACGCAGTCCTCTATACTTAGTAGTCCTCTCCCTCCTTCCTTTCGTGTTATGTATCGTCTGTACCGCTATTATCGCGCTCTTGGGTGTAGTGACCTTTGTGATTAGTCATAAATCGTTTCCTGTTTTCTGATCTATCGCTGCGGAGTTCTGCCTTCGTCCATCCATTATAATAGCCGCTGTATAATGATTACTGCGCAATGCCCATGTGTATTTGCTCTTGGGTGTAGTGCTTTGTGTATTGTCATATGTTTCCTGGTTTTCTGATCTATGCTGCGGAGTTCTGCCTTCGTCCATTCCATTATTCCTGCGCTGTATCTGATTACTGGCACTGCCCATGTGTTTATGGCTTTTATCATATTTCTGGCGTTGAGTTTTGACTTGAGTATCGCCTTGAGTCTTTGCATATATTCTTTCCTGATCGTGTCCTTCATCTCTTGGTGTTTTATAACCCCTCCTTCCATTAATTCCCAGGTATTTGTATCCAGTCTCATCTATGTGTTTGATGTTGCTCCCATCTGGTAGCTTTATCCCTTCAGTTCTTGTTACTTTGCCTTTTTGTATGTTGACTAAGGCGCATTTTTCTATTCCAAACTCCATCCTGATGTCCCCAGATACAATCCTTACAGTCTGGATTAGGGTATCTATTTCCTTGATGCTCTTACCATACAGCTTGATGTCGTCCATGAACATCAGATGGTTGATTCTGTTGCCTCTTTTCTTGAGTTGGTACCCGGCATCCATTTTCTGTAGTATTTTATTATTATTATTATTATTATTATTATTATTATTATTATTATTATTATTATTATTATTATTATTATTATATTAAATGGTATCCGGATAGACAAACGGAAAAATTTTATTTTCCATTCACGTGTTATCAAAACACCTGTGTTCTGTATTCGTGTTTGTGGCAAAAGCAGTTCATACTCTCAGTTTGTGTGACGATTCAGGAAGTTAGTTCATCTCGTATAATTTATACGCACATATGGCAACGGGGAAAAGATTTTATCTCTGAAATTGTTTTTCAGTTGAACGATTCAGGAAGTTAATTAATCTCACGTAAAAATTTAGTACGGCACATATGCCAACGGGGAAAAAAGATTTTATTTTTTCTCTGGAAATTTGTTTTTTTCAGTGGAAACGATTCAGGGAAGTTAGTTCATCTCGCAAAATTTATACGAAAACATGGCAAAACGGGGGGGAAAAAGATTTTATAAAATCTGAAAATGTTTTTTCAGGTGAACGAGGCATTAAAAATCCAAAATAAAAAATCGGTATCTAGACCCACATGAATCTGCTTCAGAGAAGAACGAAGCGCAGGTGTTCTGGGCCATGCCACGTCTGGAACTCAGGGTCTTATAGACTGGTTCGGACTGACTGACGACTGCAGAGTGCAGACTGTAAAACAGGACGTCGTCGACGGGAGACAGCGGCTCGGAACAGCAATTCGAAGCAGCAGTTCGAAACCGAAGTAAGTAAAGTTCTCCTGCCTTGTCTCCATTCCATTACATATTTGAATGCGGGGGCGCTTGTAATGCCAAGTGGAATACTTCACGTATTACAACGAAATTAGTGCGCAGATATTCAATAGATGTATGAATGATAAGGAAAAACTATGCAGAAAAAAAATCACGGTGGTAAGAAAAATACTTAGTATAATCTGAGTGATGATATTCCTTTTCGAAAGAGTAGTAAGCTTAAAATAATATATATTCTCTTTTTATTTTTTTTACAGAAAAATGACCCTCTTGAAGAGCTTATAAATAAGTCATATTTCACTCCCATGAATTTAAGGCTGTACAGATAAGTTAAGTATATCTCAGTTTTACCAGACCGCTGAGTTGATTAACAGCTCTCCTAGGGCTTGCCCGAAGGATTATATATTTTTACGTGGCTAGGAACCAATTGGTCACCTAGCAAACGGGACCTACAGCTTATTGTGGGATCCGCCGAACCACATTATATCGAGAAGTGAATTTTCTGTCACAGATAATGATACTGAACTTAGGCTAAACATATCTGGAGGGATAGGCTACACGAACACCTCGAGAATAGGCTACACGTACACTACGACAATAGGACTATTTCTTCCCCCTACCCATAAACTTTGCAATTCTATACCCATATATAAAGATTTATGTAATTATAAGCACTACGTAAGATCATCTCATAATACGTCCTAATCAGTAAATTAAATTTAAAAGGCAGATGCTGATTGTTAAGCACCACACGCTCTCCTATCAGCACGCTTTTGCTTGTGGTGGTGGAATATGTTTTTTTTTTTATTATTATTATTCTTAATTCATTCATTCCCCGAGAATCAATTCCCTTCTTTGGTCCGATGATTGTCCTCGATTTTTCTAATGTTTTCAAATCAAGCCTTTGTTCGAGGGAATAACTTTCAAAATTAACGTAGCCTTGTTAAAGAGAGACTTCATATAAGAAAATCAAGCCTTTGTTCGAGGGAATAACTTTCAAAATTAATGTAACCTTGTAAAAGAGAGACTTTATATAAGATGGAAGATGAGTCTCAGTACCAAACCTTCATCCTCCTCCCAACTATTTTAGCAGGGAATGTGCCACCAACGACCACTCCAGTTTCTTCAGATTCAACCACAGCATCCACTCCAGTTTCTCCAAATTCAACCACGGCGTCCACTCCAGTTTCTTCAACTTCAGCCACAGCATCCACTCCAGTTTCTTCAAATTCAACCACAGCGTCCACTCCAGTTTCTTCAAATTCAACCACAGCATCCACTCCAGTTTCAACCACAACGACAATGTCTGGTTCAACCACAACGACCACACTAGTTTCAACCACAGCGACAATGCCAAGTTCAACCACAATGACCACACCAGTTTCAACCACAGTGACAATGCCATTTTCAACCACAACAACCAGACCAGTTTCAACCACAACGACAATGTCTGGTCCAACCACAACAACCAGACCAGTTTCAACCACAACGACAATTCCTGTTTCAACCACAACGACAATGTCTGGTTCAACCACAACGACCACACCAGTTTCAACCACAACAACCAGACCAGTTTCAACCACAACGACAATTCCTGTTTCAACCACAACAACCAGACCAGTTTCAACCACAACGACAATTCCAGTTTCCAACACAACAACCAGACCAGTTTCAACCACAACGACAATTCCAGTTTCAACCACAACGACAATTCCTGTTTCAACCACAACGACCACACCAGTTTCAACCACAACAACCACACCAGTTTCAAACCACAACGACAATTCTGTTTCAACCACAACAACCACACCAGTTTCAACCACAACGACAATGTCTGGTTCAACCACAACGACAATGTCTGGTTCAACCACAACAACCACACCAGTTTCAACCACAACGATAATTCCAGTTTCAACCACAACGACAATGTCTGGTTCAACCACAACAACCAGACCAGTTTCAACCACAATGACAATTCCAGTTTCAACCACAACGACAATGTCTGGTTCAACCACAACAACCAGACCAGTTTCAACCACAACGACAATTCCAGTTTCAACCACAACGACAATGCCAGTTTCAACACCAACGACGCAATTCCAGTTTCAACCACAACCGACAATTCCAGTTTCAACCACAACGTCAATGTCTGGTTCAACCACAACGACAATATCTGGTTCAACCACAACAACCAGACCAGTTTCAACCACAATGACAATTCCAGTTTCATCTACAACGACAATTCCAGTTTCAACCACAACGACAATTCCAGTTTCAACCACAACGACAATGCCAGTTTCAACCACAACGAACAATTTCCAGTTTCAAACCACAACGACAATGCCAGTTTCAACCACAACGACAATGCCAGTTTCAACCACAACGACAATTCCAGTTTCAACCACAACGACAATGTCAGGTTCAACCACAACGACAATGTCTGGTTCAACCACAACAACCAGACCAGTTTCAACCACAACGACAATTCCAGTTTCAACCACAACGACAATGCCAGTTTCAACCACAACGACAATGCCAGTTTCAACCACAACGACAATGCCAGTTTCAACCACAATGACAATGTCTGGTTCAACCATAACAACCACACCAGATTCAACCACATCGGCCACACCAGTTTCAACCACAACGACAGTGTCTGGTTCAACCACAACAACCACACCAGTTTCAACCACAACGACAATTCCAGTTTCAACCACAACGACAATTCCAGTTTCATTTCAAACCACAACAACAATTCCAGTTTCAGTTTCAACCACAACGACAATGCCAAGTTCAACCACAACGACAATGTCTGGTTCAACCACAACGACAGTGTCTGGTTCAACCACAACAACCACACCAGTTTCAACCACAATGACAATTCCAGTTTCAACCACAACGACAATTCCAGTTTCAACCACAACGACAATTCCAGTTTCAGTTTCAACACAACGACAATGCCAAGTTCAACCACAACGACAATGTCTGGTTCAACCACAACGACAGTGTCTGGTTCAACCACAACAACCACACCAGTTTCAACCACAACGACAATGTCTGGTTCAACCACAACAACCACACCAGTTTCAACCTCAACGACAATGCCAAGTTCAACCACAACGACAATGTCTGGTTCAACCACAACAACCAGACCAGTTTCAACCACAACGATAATTCCAGTTTCAACCACAACGACAATGTCTTGTTCAACCACAACAACAATTCCAGTTTCAACCACAACGACAATGTCTGGTTCAACCACAACAACTAGACCAGTTTCAACCACAACGACAATTCCAGTTTCAACCACAACGACAATTCCAGTTTCAACCACAACGACAATTCCAGTTTCAACCACAACAACAATGTCTGGTTCAACCACAAGACAAATGTCTGGTTCAACCACAATGACAAGTCTGTTCACACCAGCAATGTCTGGTTCAACCACAACGACCACACCAGTTTCAACCACAACTTCCCAGATAACAACCACCGCAAGTTGCAACATTAGCCGGGACTTTTGCTGTGAGTAAAATAAGTGTACCTTTTATTCAAATATATATGTATGCTGGTGTGTCTGGAAGAACGTAAGTGGCAGGAAGTATATATTGGTCATTGTCTTGGTGAGGCAAAAGTTGAGAGGGGCAAAAGTTTAAATCGAGGAGCATATTCTGCAGAATGAGGTTTTGCTACAGCACTCCCCGGTGATAGCAAAGAGAAATTGCGGAGATCACTGAGAGAAATTCAGTCTTTGTAGGAAGAGGGAGTTGATGTAAGGAAGATCATGAAGGGCCAGTGAAAACTGGGGAGATAGAAAAGGAGACTTGAAGTGTCTATGGAAGCCGGGGCAGGGATGTATGTAGGGATTGCTCTTAGCTCTCCTTTATGGGGGAAGGGGGGGAGGGGGTCGCTGAAGTAATACGATAAAGGAACAGTAAAAAAGATTGGCCTAGATGAGATGATTGACAACACGGGTTGATGGCAAGCATGTGTAATTCAACTGCGTTAGGAGGAATGAAAAGAAGTGAGTGGTGCTGTGTGTGTTAGGTTAGTCGTGCTTCTGAGCAGCTTTTTCTTTTTGTGTAAAAGTATATAAAGTTGTTGCAATGACCATTATCCTCATTTTTCTTTCTTCTGTACCCTCCTCCTTTCAGGAGAAAGATATTATATATATATATATATATATATATATATATATATATATATATATATATATATATAAAGATGCCTCAAGAAAAACTAATATACCATTAGTGTGTTTGTTTACACGCATTGGACATGAGACGTGTGATGTTATAGCTAGCACCCTTGCAGAGAACTGATTTTTCAAAAGGCTTGAAACATTCCTGTCAAAATTCAAAATACATTGGGCAATTAATCCTATTGATCTTTCCCAACTAGCAAATTGCGGTGAGGCGCCAATCAGCGTGGACGCCACTATCCCTAATGGGCAGCCTGCCTCAGAGAATGAGTATCCTTACCAAGTGTCAATACAAGGAAATAAAGGAACCCCCATTAAGTACTGTGAAGGAGCTCTCGTCGCGTTAGATTGGATTTACACCTCTACTGATTGCTTCCTGTTGAAATGTAAGTTTTAACTCACGCTTACGAGATCACAAATGACAAATCAGAATGGAAAGATTAACATTATCCCTAATGTTCACTGATCCTAAATTACCTTTTAACCTCGTCTTACTTAGTGCTTCATTACAGTCAAGGGAATTGGTGTTGACTGGAGTTTGAATTTCCAGGGTTGGTACAGTGCAGGTCAAATATGCTTTTGGCAGCCTCAATGCAAGTAACCTGTCATATGAACCTGTAACATACTACGTATTTGGTTCGTATGTAAGTAAACTATGGTTTTAGTCATATGTTGCTAATACTTTAAATCTGTGTCTATTCAAGCATAAATTCATTAGAAACTCTCAAGTAGTTTAAGTGATTTCTTAAGATCACCAGTCGACCTGGAAGTAATTGGTGCCAGCATCAACTGAGTCAATAAAGACCTCCTGGGATAACAGAGAACTACATACCGACAAAAATTCAGGGGACAGGTTGCTAGAGTGAAACTTTTCGCTTACTCGGGGAGTAATCTTACACACTGCTTTGTTGTTGTTCTTATAGTTGTTGTTCTTGTTTAGGGGGGGGGAAGTGTTATGAAAGCCCTATGGAAGAGCTTAGAAAGATCTGAAAAAGGTGTTTTGCATTGAGTTAGAGATACATGAATTTTAGGATAGGATATTTATGATTTATTTATTAGAATGAAAATGTAAAAATAAATAAATGGGTTTTGTTTAAACATACAGAACATTATTTTATAATAAAATATAGCACATTTATTTTCATTTTCGTCGGTGAAACAAGGCCTTATTTCTCCGTAGATTGAATATTTCCGCGAGTCAGCACAAATCGACTAATTTGGAGTATACTGCACTATTTACAAATTTGGGAGAAACTTCAGTGTATACTAATGCGTTGAAAATAGACATAACCTGAGTTACATGGGGCGTGAGTGCCACTCATTCACTTAAAGGCCCATTATAGGGCCTGGATGAACATTACAATTCATTACGAAGACCACTTCACGTTAAGACTATAATGTTTACAACTTATGCGTAAGGGTAAAACCTTCGTGGGTCCTGGAGGTCGGATCCCACCGTATTTGCTTTTCCTGTCATTCCTCTTTTTCTTCAGAAGACACTTGTGCCTATTTACATAGGGCAAGCGTGAGACAAATCCATGTAAACATCCCTTATCATGACAGTCATACACAAATCACTGGGTATATCCCCTTTATCTATTTCTTATATTTTTGTTATCACAGGGAGTTTTCAGTCAAATTCCACCAGTGACGAATCCCACTGCCCAGCACCTATGTTTGGCAGAGGATGTTGACATTGGTGTGGGTACAAGGGCCGTGGTTACCTCGTGGGGGCAGTTGGTTCCAGGTAAGCGTTTGCATAACTCTCTTGCACTCTCTGTCTGTCACTCTCACACATTCAACAACAGATCATTACTGATTATATATATATATATATATATATATATATATATATATATATATATATATATATATATATATATATGTGTGTGTGTGTGTGTGTGTGTGTGTAAAAGGGCTGGATTCACTTATAAGTTAAAGTGTCCGTACTCAGTCCTTGGGTTGTACTTGAATGTTTGCGAATGCAAACAGCAGTGTTTTGGGAGATGTTGACAAACTCTTTCTCTCTCTCCCTCTGCAGACAGGAAGGATTATACTCTTCAATTTTCTTTCTTCATCTCGGTACATTAGAAGGATGTCGGGAAACACGGAAGTTAGCCAGAATAGATATATTATCTGAGCAGTTTACATATTGAGATAGACTTTTCAGAAGAGAGTGGTTATACTTCTTAGATAGTTGGAGGACGAAGAAGAAGTGAAGCCTTACAGAGTTATGCATAGTGCAATAGGTTACAAACCTGACAAAGATACATGCGCATGAATGAACACCTCTTTTTAGGTTAAGATTATTCGACATAGTTGTCATGGGAGCAAAAGTAGGTTCCCAGAGTAGGAGGAGGTTTTCATTCGTATGTTTGTTATTTTGCTTACCTAGTTATGTTTTTTAACTCTAGGGAATGTATTACATTTCTTTTATCATAGAATTGATATACATATCATTACACACACATACACACACACACACATATATATATATATATATATATATATATATATATATATATATATATATATATATATACACAGTGGTCCCCCTGTATCCGTGGGGGATGCGTACCAGATCCCCCTGTGAATAGTTAGAACTCATGAATAGTTGGAACCCCTATAAAAATGCTTAAAACCTCCTATTTTGTTAGTTAAAACTCAAGAAAAACCCACTAAAAAATTTTATACCTGGTTTTTTAATAGTTTTATCACAAAAACAGCATTTTATGATGAGATTGATTATTACGAACTGTGGGATCTCAGAGACAATGTTACGGTGTCAAAATATCCTGGTTAAAGGTCGACACAATGTTACGGCCTCTGAGGGAGGTCCGCTTCAGGTTTGATATGAAATATAAAAAAAAATATATCAACACACAGTTGAAACTGGGGATACGAATATAGAAAGAAACACTAACACAACAAAGGTTTATTTACAAGCTTACTAACAAAGGTAAATGCAGAATGGTATCTCCTATTTACATAAACAGATAGAATGTTACACTGCGTGAACTGGGGGGGAAACAGTGAGGTAATAAGAATACTTGCTAAACAGTTTGGCACTTCGAAGAGGTGGCTTCATAAATATAGATCGGCGATTGAGGACGTCCTCTTGACTCCGAATTGCAGAAACTAATCTTCTTGTAAGGCAGGAATTCCCCTACACCTGTAACAGGACCTTTTCTTCTCTGAAGTCTGCTCGACGTCAAGATAACACGGTAGACCACACCTGAAGACGACTAGACCAATATCCAACCAAAAACTCTCGAAACAACTTTTCTTCTTGATTGATTGCTTCGTCGGTTCCTTCGTCTCTAGTTTCTCTCTGACGATCACTGCTGCTGATCTCTCACTGATTATCTGATCGGTGGCTCTTACTAACTGGTGATCTCTGTCTTTTACGATCTCTCTCTCTCTTACGATCACTGCTCTCCAAAGTTCGTTCGTCGTATATATACAGCACTCTGGGGGGCGGAGCCTACGGCGAACGTCACCGACTCCAGGGATTTCTAGAACTTCTTAGATGAATCTAGACGAGGTATTGCATCAGAAATCGCGGCGTTTCTCATGTAACGACGAGATCCACAACACTCCTGCCGATTCTAGAACCATCATGATAACAGGCACCTCCAACACATTGCGCCAACGCCTCCTTGCTGCCGAACTTCTCGAAAATGCGTTCTCCTTTCCTTTAACTTTCTATGCTAGGAAGCAATTACCATCACACGCCCCCCCAAAAGAGAAAAAAAATGAAATTAACTGATTTTATTTTTTTCTAAAGAGAAGCAAGAATTAAACAGCGGGGAAACAATTCTGCATAAAGCTTTAATCCAGTCAAACACACACACTTCCCCACTCACACACTCACTCGTGCGATAACAGAAAACGGCTATTAGGCTACTCATTCTGAGAAAATCTCTAGAGCTACTAGCTATAACATTATCCTTTTCTCTTACTATTTCCGTTTTCTGAACTTTGATTAAAAACTTATAAATACTAAAACACCTCTTGTGTTTTTTCTCAAATTAATCTCACTCAGTAACACGAGCAAATTACATTCATTGCCTTTGCTCTACTCTTACCCACATTAATTCTATGATATATATTTCCCCTCTTCTCTAAAACTGAAAAAGGACTTCAAACTTATAAGGTAAAAAGGGACTTTCTCTCGAGACTAGTACTAAAAGTTTATCTCTTACACACAAACTTCTTTTGTTTGCTCGAAGATGAGGGTTTCCTTCAGTTTCCCCTTTACTTCCGTTTGGGTTTTCTTTCGCTAATTGCCAAGCGCTTCCGTTCTCCCCCGCAAGCTGCCAAACATCTCTTAGATTGTTTTTATAATAATCAAGATTAGTTATACCAATCATCTCTAACCTTACTTCCTAGACAAAGTTCCGACATATTTAGAAATACATTCTCAAAAGATAACCTACTGAAGGAATATATATTACACAACTGAACTCTAGGCATTACTTGAATCGGTTTCTCGGCAATTTGATATTCATGACAGTTTAAAGCATATCTCTTAAAACATACATCATTTTTCATCTTAGGCCAAAAGTACGCCCTACTAATACACTTGAAAGTTTTATTTCCTCCCAAATGTCCTTGCTCATCATGTGCAAATTTTAAAACTAGTTCACGAAGCTTCCTAGGAACCACTAATTGTTCTGTGACTTCCTCTTTACTACCTGACTCAGGACGAACATAAAGACACAAAACTTCGTCCTTTAAACAAAAAGTTTCCTTACACACATCATCGAGATCACCATCCAGCTCATATTCAAAAATTCGGGTTAGTGTCTCATCCTCTTTCTCAACTTTGACTAGCTCATCCTTATCCAAAACGTTAGAGCCTAATTCATCACCGTAACTAGTACTAGATACTGGTACATTTACTACGTTACTCTCGACAGCTACGCCTTCCCCTTGGCTCTCACTGTCAACATCGATAGAGTCCGGTCTCTCAGCCACGCTCATGCTAAGATCAACCTCACTAACGTTTGAATCCACGAACTCACACTCGTTCGAATCCACGAACAAATTATGATCGTAGTCTATGTCTGTATCTAAACCCGACCTAGTTACTACCATTTCAGGCACTGGAATATTCCTCACAACAGGATTCACATTCTTGGATAAAGCCAAGTCATTACCGACAATAATGTCAACGCCTTCGACGGGCAAACTGTCCACAACTGCAAGTTTTACTTCTCCTGACACTACCTGACTTTCTAAATTCAACTTCAACAAAGGGCAAAGAACACAAGTGTTAGGAAATCCACCTAACATAACTTTCTCTTCCATACTGATTTCTGCCCTGTTCGGCACACACTCTCTTCGAATCAGTGAGACAGCAGAGCCTGTGTCTCGAAGCAAGACTACTTCTCTCGAATCTACTCCTCCAAGAGAGGAAACTACGCCTTCCGACAGAAATTCGCCAAAAATTTTCCTACCTGTTTCTCTCATCACATCATCCCTACTTGACGAAAGGTTAACTACGATACTGGTTTCCTTACCGTCCTTCCTTTCTGCTGCCCAATTTCTTTTTGCTAAATGTCCTTTCCCATTACATTGGAAACAAGTTAATTCTGAGTCACTATATGCCATTCTACTCTTACAAACCTTAGACGTATGACCAGGTCCGCCATATATAACAGGAATAGTCACTTCTACTCGCATTGCTATTACTAGGACTGAAACCTTTACTGTTTTGTACTCTTCCAGACGAAGGATCATTTCGTTTCTTACTAACACTCAAATTATGAGTTAGATCTATTCGTCAGCTAGCCTAGTTGCTCCTGCAAAAGATACTTCTCGCCTATCCTCTATATAAAGTTTAATCTCAGGGGATACATTATCTTTGAAGTTTTCTAACAACACTAAAGTTCTTCAAACTATCAAAATCATCAACTTTAGCAGAAGTTAACCAATCAAAAAACAGCCCTATCTAACTTCTTACCGTATTCTACAAACGTGATATTTTCATCCTTTCTCAAATTTCTAAATTTCTTACGGTACGCCCTCTGGCTACTAGCCTATACGCGCTAAGAATGGTTTCTTTCACGATATCGTAATTATCACATTCCTCCTTAGACATGCAGCTATACATAGTAAGCGCCCTACCACTCAAAACTGACTGCAAATATAAAGTCCACGTTTCTTTAGGAGAACCTACTCGTTCCATTAACTTCTCAAAACACATGAAATATGTCGTAACATCTTCCTCATCAAACTTTGGTACTAACTTAGCACTGCACTCATACGAGTCATACCTAATGTATCAGCTTCGTTTTCGTTCTCGCCTGACGACTGTTATGAGTACTTTCCCTTAACCGAGCAATTTCCAACTCATGCATACGCTCTTTCTCTCTTTCTTGTTGCTGCATTTCTCTCTCAGCTGCTCTTTCCTCTCTCTCAGCCGCTCTTTCATCTCTCTCATACTTTTCCCTTTCTTTCCTTTCAACATACTCACGGAGATCATTCCCCTCTAGACCTAGTAGCTTACCTGACTCAACAAACTCTTTCACCATCTCACTCATTCTGACTCTATATTCTCCCTGTTTCAAACTGTTAAAGTGTTGATAGCCTAGGCAAGGTCGCCACAAATGTTACGGACTGTGGGATCTCAGAGACAATGTTACGGTGTCGAAATATCCTGGTTAAAGGTCGACATAATGTTACGGCCTCTGAGGGAGGTCCGCTTCAGGTTCGATATGAAATATAAAAAAATATATATCACCACAGTTGAAACTGGGGATACGAATATAGAATGAAACACTAACACAACAAAGGTTTATTTACAAGCTTACTAACAAAGGTAAATGCAGAATGGTATCTCCTATTTACATAAACAGGTAGAATGTTACACTGCATGAACTGGGGGGGAAACAGTGAAGTGATAAGAATACTTGCTAAACACTTTGGCACTTCGAAGAGGTGGCTTCATAAATATAGATCGGCGATTGAGAACGTCCTCTTGACTCCGAATTGCAGAAACTAATCTTCTTGTAAGGCAGGAATTCCCCTACACCTGTAACAGGACCTTTTCTTCTCTGAAGTCTGCTCGACGTCGAGATAACACGATAGGACCCAACCTGAGACGACTAGACCAATATCCAAACCAACTTTCGAACAACTTTTCTTCTTGATTGATGCTTCGTCGGTTCCTTCGTCTCTAGTTTCTCTCTGACGATCACTGCTGCTGATCTCTCACTGATTATCTGATCGGTGGCTCTTACTAACTGGTGATCTCTGTCTTTTACGATCTCTCTCTCTCTTATGATCACTGCTCTCCAAAGTTCGTTCGTCGTATATATACGGCACTCTGGGGGGCGGAGCCTACGGCGAACGTCACCGACTCCAGGGATTTCTAGAACTTCTTAGATGAATCTAGACGAGGTATTGCATCAGAAATCGCGGCGTTTCTCACGTAACGATGAGATCCACAACACTCCAGCCGATTATAGAACCATCATGATAACAGGCACCTCCAACACATTGCGCCAACGCCTCCTTGCTGCCGAACTTCTCGAAAATGCGTTCTCCTTTCCTTTAACTTTCTATGCTAGGAAGCAATTACCATCACATTGATAAAAAAACCCAGGAATTTGTGGAGATTTCTCATAGAAAAATACCATGAATAGGCGAATTTTCTGCAAATAATGCAGGGAAATGTTCCAGAGAGAAATCTGCAATTGTGGGAGTCCGTGAATCCGAGAACACGAATATGGGGGTCCACTGTATGTATACATATATATATATATATATATATATATATATATATATATATATATATATATATATATACATATATATATATATATATATATATATATATATATATATAATATATATATATATATATATATATATGTAGTATATATGTATGTATATATATATATATATATATATATATATATATATATATATATATATTCATTGTACGTATAGAATATGAATGTCATGTATGTATACATCCTTTCTCTATATGACATTCTATCAAGCCAATGTCCTGCCATTGTATACATACATTTAATGATTCCTTCAACTACTTATTTATCAGCATTTTAGTAACCAAGTTATTTCCTCAGGTGGGGCTCAAGGCAATGTGCTTCAAGAGTCCGTCGAAGAGATCGTACATTTTAGTCATTGTAAAGATATAAGTTCAAATGATAATATCTTGTGCACTAAGCGACTGACACAGGGACCGTGCTTGGTAAGTATTCTACTAGTTAGAAGAAAAGTAATGGTTCATTGTCAAGATGCCTCATTTCAAAATGCTTTCAAAGCATGTTTACACTTTCTGGCTACTTTGGTTTTAAAAATCATGATCTCCAACTTTTTTCATATGTTTTGGTGGGAAATTTCTTATTGTCTTCTGAGAAATTATATTGTTTTCTGCTTTTTTCAATTATGCAAACTAATTTCTTTCTGCCGAAAAAGGGCCTTGCGACATTTTCAACGAAATAAAACTTTGTCACAGAGGATATGACGAGGGTAATTTGACTCGCTTCAAACTGATTCTCTTCCCTTACGAACAGAATCATTATTTAAGAAGCTCGTCGCCCTCAACGGGGGCAAGATACGCCTCACACAAGGGCGTGAAGAGTACATCAACCTCACCGATCACGTCCCTACACCAGAAGAAGACAAAATCCTACGGATGGGCCTTAACTGCCACTTCATCACGCAGCCGAGGCCGATGGATAGACGACTAGAAATCGAATATCTCCTCAATGGCATCCAAAATCAAGACTGACGCCCTTCAATCACTTCTGCTTACCGAGGCCCTCACAGACCGTGGAGACTACCACAGCCGTATCATCACTCATGACCTGATGGAAGCAGCCAAGCAGTTAAGGAAACCAGAGGACGTCACTGTACGTAGGACGGACAAGACTGCCGCCTTCGTACTTATCCAGACCGAAGAATATCACCGGAAAATAAAAGAAATCGTAGCAGACACCACGAAATTCAGCAGGATCACCAAGAACCCCGTCGACGACATCAAACGCGAGGCAAATTGGATCATAGAGATGGTCAACGCCGCCTCTAATGCCCTTCATCTACCACCTATCATGGGCGACTATAACCTGGGGTACATCTACGGGAACGTCAAGACCCATAAGCAAGGGAACCCCCTTCGCCCAATTATTAGCCAGATCCCTGCCCCTACGTACCTGTTGTCCAAGAAGCTCAACACCATTCTGACCCCGTATGTCCCGGATACCTACCACTTGAAGTCGTCGACCGAGTTCCTGGAAGTCCTACGAGTAACGCCCACCGGAGGATGTATCCCTTCGATGGATGTGGAGTCCTTATTTACCAACGTCCCCATCGATGAGTCCATTCAAATGATCTTGGACAAGGTATACAGGGACCCCGATACACCACCCTTAAACATCCCTGAACATGCCCTTTGTGCTCTGCTGGAAATCTGCACTAAGAAGGCCCCCTTCTCCGACCACCGCGACCGCATGTACACCCAGATCGACGGGGTGGCGATGGGTTCTCCCCTTGGAGTCCTCTTCGCCAATTTTTACATGGGCACCGTCGAAGAGAGGGTCTTCTAGAATTCCAGGAAACCAAGAATGTATGTGTGCTACATCGATGACACCTCAGTCAGCGCCGACTCCCAGGAAGGGATAGAGCAGCTGTGACGCAAATTTCATGATCACAGCTGCCTTTCCTTTACGATAGAACACTGCCAAGATCACCGCCTCCCCTTCCTCGACGTCCTTGTCGAGCGGCAAGACACCCGATTCCGCACGAAGGTGTACACGAAGCCAACGAACCTGGGTATGTGTATGAACGGAGAGAGCGAGTGCCCTGAGAGGTATAAGCGCTCCACCATCAGCGCCTTCGTCAGGAGGGCCCTCTCGCACTGCTCTTCCTGGTGCGACACACAGCGAACTGGAACGAACGGCCCAGGTCCTCGTCGACAACGGACACACTAATCGCGCCGTCGATGCTGCGATAGCAAAGAACGTTGAAGATTGGTACCTCCAGGAACCCAGGCCCCGACATCCCAGAGCCCATCAAGCTTTTTTTACAAAGGGCACTTTCACCAAAGATATAAGGAGGACAAGCAAGCCTTCAAGACCATCATCGAGAGAAACGTCACCGCCACCAATCAGGACAAGACCATAAATTTAATAATATATTATAAAACGAAGAAGACAAGCAGCCTAGTGATGAGGAACAACCCATTGGCCCCCCTATAGGATCCCTTGAAGAAGACGAACGTGGTCTACCTATACACGTGCGCCGTCCGAGGATGCCTCTGCAAATACATCGGCATAACCACCATGCGATTCTCCAAGAGAATCTCCTGCCACGCTCAAGAAGGAGCCATTTATAATCACGCCAGGACTGCCCATAATGTAAGAATAAAAAGGAGCGATATTATACCTAATATCGAAATAATTGACAGAACCACCGATCCCCTACGTTTACGAATCCTGGAAGCCCTCCATATAGGAAAGGAGTAACCTAACTTGAACATTACCCAAGAAACGTTTCTCCTCCCTACCGCCGCCCGAAGATCAGCAGCGAACGACCACCCGACAATGCCAAATATCCAGGAGCACCAGCGGGATGATAGGACTCCTGCTGCAGGTGGACTCCAGACATTCATTCCCCGATACACTACTCGAGCGCTCGCACGTCTGAATCCATGCAATCATCGACGAGAGATCCCCTTTTCTACGGGCTGCTCTGTGAGCAAGAGCCCGTGCTGGCTTAATCTTCAACAACAACAGAGATCCCAGACTTCACTCCAGACCGGTTCGACCAATGAGAGAGCAGCTCTAGGATTCGAGCCGCTATAAATATCAGCATGCAGACACCATCTCTTTTCTACGGGCTGCTCTTGAGCAAGAACCCGTGCTGGAATAAAGCCAACTTAATCTTAAGCAACAAACACCATCTCTTCACTTCTACTGCTGACCAGCCATGAAAATGACCTACGAGAAGGTTGAAACGTCACGATAAGCAAGAGCTACACCAGCATCAATACCAGCTGAATACCATAAACGACCCCGGCCTGACATTGACCTCTCTTATGGAATGATACCAACACAGACGACGACCCCTGCTTGATCTGGACCAGAGGAACGCTTTTCCATATACCATTATTATGCTGATAATACCAGTCTTTGATTAATAAAGCCTGTTCTAAATAAAATACCACTTTCAGCATTATCCCCAATATGAATATTGGCCAATTATTGCGAAGTATCGCTGAGCCAGAAAAGCGAGTAATAAGAAAAATATAAAAGATAATATATAGGATTAATTCGCTGAATTCTGCCATTTAATTCAACAGAATTTGTTTAAAAGAAGGCCTTCTTCCAAAATATAATAATAATAATAATAATAATAATAATAATAATAATAATAATAATAATATAATAATAATAATAATAATAATAATAATTATTATTATTATTTTTTTTTTTTTTTTCCTTTATCACAGTCCTCCAATTCGACTGGGTGGTATTTATAGTGTGGGGTTCCGGGTTGCATCCTGCCTCCTTAGGAGTCCATCACTTTTCTTACTATGTGCGCCGTTTCTAGGATCACACTCTTCTGCATGAGTCCTGGAGCTACTTCAGCCTCTAGTTTTTCTAGATTTCTTTTCAGGGATCTTGGCATCCTGCCTAGTGTTCCTATGATTATGGGTTCAATTTCCACTGGCATATCCCATATCCTTCTTATTTCTATTTTCAGATCTTGATACTTATCCATTTTTTCCCTCTCTTTCTCTTCAACTCTGGTGTCCCATGGTATTGCGACATCAATGAGTGATGCTTTTTTCTTGATTTTGATCAATCAACGTCACGTCTGGTCTATTTGCACGTATCACCCTATCCGTTCTGATACCATAGTCCCAGAGGATCTTTGCCTGATCGTTTTCTATCACTCCCTCAGGTTGGTGCTCGTACCACTTATTACTGCAAGGTAACTGATGTTTCTTGCACAGGCTCCAGTGGAGGGCTTTTGCCACTGAATCATGCCTCTTTTTGTACTGGTTCTGTGCAAGTGCTGGACATTCGCTTGCTATGTGGTTTATGGTTTCATTTTTCGTATTGCACTTCCTACATATGGGAGAGATGTTATTTCCGTCTATCGTTCTTTGAACATATCTGGTTCTTAGGGCCTGATCTTGTGCCACTGTTATCATTCCTTCAGTTTTCTTCTTTAGCTCTCCCCTCTGTAGCCATTGCCACGTGTCATCGCTGGTTAGTTCTTAAGTCTGTCTCATGTATTGTCCGTACATTGGTTTGTTGTGCCAGTCCTCTGTTCTGTTTGTCATTCTCCTGTCTCTGTATATTTCTGGGTCTTCGTCTACTTTTATTAGTCCTTCTCCCCATGCACTCTTTAGCCACTCGTCTTCACTGGTTTTCAGATATTGCCCCAGTGCTCTGTTCTCGATGTTGGCGCAGTCCTCTATACTTAGTAGTCCTCTCCCTCCTTCCTTTCGTGTTATATATAGTTTGTCCGTATTTGCTCTTGGGTAGTAAGCTTTGTGTATTGTCATATGTTTCCTGGTTTTCTGATCTATGCTGCGGAGTTCTGCCTTCGTCCATTCACCTATTTCCTGCGCTGTATCTGATTACTGGCACTGCCCATGTGTTTATGGCTTCTATATTTCCGGCGTTGAGTTTTGACTTGAGTATCGCCTTGAGTCTTTGCACATATTCTTTCCTGATCGTGTCCTTCATCTCTTGGTGTTTTATATCCTTCCATTATTCCCAGGTATTTGTATCCAGTCTCATCTATGTGTTTGATGTTGCTCCCATCTGGTAGCTTTATCCCTTCAGTTCTTGTTACTTTGCCCTTTTGTATGTTGACTAAGGCGCATTTTTCTACTCCAAACTCCATCCTGATGTCCCCAGATACAATCCTTACAGTTTGGATTAGGGTATTGTACGATATGTTCTTCGGCCATGCGCTGCCGAGCATGCATCCGTTATCTGTAATTCGGTATACGCTGTTGCGAGTCAGTTGGCTCCCGAGTATCCTGTAATAAAGTTCAGTCTCCAGGACGTTGTATCATTGCAAACCCAACGGTTGGCGCAGTGAGTAGGATAAGGACCAATCCATGCCCCAGATACGTCGACCACCCCAGGCCACGCCGAGGCGTGCCCACCTGCAATGCCAAAGGGCCTTGTCACAGGCCGTCATGCAAGTACAGACGTTATTTGCAGACCAGCAGCGTGCCATCCGTTCCCTTCAGGATGCCCTTCCCGGTTCAGGAGCACGTTGCCCGGTTTAAAGTCCTGAGAAGTTTGAGGCGGTTCGGTAATGTAATCTCGGCAGCGTTCAGATCCTGGAGACGTTCGATGACGTATTGGATTCACCTTAACAAGTTCCCGCCGCAGGATGTTGTCCTGCACATTAGGCTCAACTGTGTACCGGCGTTGCAACGTGCACTGGACGCTCGGTATTCAGATGCCAAATGGAATGCCCTCGCCCCCAGACGCGGCTCTGGACGCCATCGGGAATATTGTGTTGCGGTCATCAAAATCAGGCAGTTCAGTGGTCTGAATTCTTTGCCCTCGCACAAGGCGCGAGGAATCAGTGAGCGACTACTTTTCGAGGTGTGCTCAGAAGGCCACGACTGTGATTTTGAGTGTCCCAAATGGCGGGGAGTGTTTAATAGAGTACATGCTGTTGCGGAAAATAATGGTAGGCCTCAGTGACCCTGTATTAAAGAGGCATGTTTTTCAGGCATGTGAGACATTTAAAAGTGTAGATGCCCTTCAGGCACTGTGCTGCACTTTCGAAGCGGCACGCCAAGATGTTGAAAGTGTCCCGCGCGCGCTATCAGTGAGAGGGAGTTTGCTGGCGCCTCGAGTGATGACGTCACAAGGCATTGATGACGTAGAGCCAGACATCGCGGTGTTGCGCGGCAATTCCAATGTGAAGCATTGCGGAATTGTGGGGGGCGCCATCACCCTTTGGTCAAGCGTCGTGCCCAGCAAGAGGTATGACGTGCCACGGGTGCCAAAAGATAGGGCACTTTCAGAAATGCTGCAGGAATACGAAGAAAGCGCCGCTTGCCTCGAGTTTAGCGATTGTTGCAGACACGCACCTCTCCCCCCCCACCGCCCACAATCAAGGCTTGTGTTTCCCATAGAAACGGGATTCAGTATCCACACTCGTCGTAGCAGACACAGGAGCACAGATCTGCGTGGCCGGACCCACGATTCTCTCAAGACTGCAAATAAATTCCCTGGAGTTGCAGCCGTGAACAGGTCTGAGGGACGTAGCTAATCTCCGAGTGAGATGTCTTGGATCAACGGCATGCTTCATTGATATAGGTGGGCGACGCACGTAGCAGGAGGTTTACTTTGTGCCGACGGCCAAGAACTTCTATATATCGCTGAATGCTTGTAAGGAGCTGGGAATAGTACCCCCCTGACTTCCCTCACCCCTCCCCTACCATCTCGTTGCATCACTGATGTGCTTAATGAAGAATTCGTCACGGCCTAACTCCCCTAAGACAATGAAGCCAGCCACCTTACCCATCCCGCCTGTGGAGGAGAATATACCGAGACTTGAGGAATGGTTATTACGGCATTTCTCTTCAACAACCTTTAATACAACCAGGGAACCGTTACCTGTCATGACGGGCAAGCAGCACCACATCCATTTGTTGCCTGATGCCGTGCCTTATGCCTGTCACACGCCCGCGACAATCCCTAAGCATTGGGAAGAGGAGGTCAAGGCTCAACTTGACGAGGACGTTCGGAAGGGCGTGATAGAACCAGTCCAGTGGGGATGCAACGGAATGGTGTGCAAGGATGATCGTTGTTGCCAAGAAGACGGGTCAACCTCGCCGCACAGTAGACTTCCAGCGGCCTCAACGCCCACTGTCTTTGGGAAAACTCATCATACACCGGCACCCTTCGACATGAATTTTCAAGCATCCCCATTCATACATACAAGACTACGGCGGACGCCCACTGGGGTTTCCATCAAGTGGAATTGGACGAAGACAGCCGCCCGCTTACGACCTTTATCACTCCATGGGGGACGATACCGTTATCGTAGAAACACCCATGGGTCACTGTTCGGCGTCGGACGCCTACACAAAAAGGTTTGATGATGCCCTGCAAGACATCACCAGAAAGCATAAATGCATTGACGACACATTGCTATACGATCACAGCATTGAAGAGGCGTTCTGGCATGTATATGAATTCCTGTCAACGTGTGCCTCTGCAGATATCACACTCAAGCCCGAGAAGTTTAAATTCTGCAAGAGAGAGTCACTTCGTCGGTTATTACCTGGGATGGGAGTCATACAAACCCGCAGACGAACGACTAGACGCCATTCGTAACTTCCCTATGCCAGAAGCCCTCCATCACGGATATTAGGTCGTGGTTCGGGTTCGTGAATCAGTTAGCTCCCTTCCTTGCAATGGCGCCCATCATGGAGCCCTTTAGGGACCTCCTCAGAAAGCCCACTGGAAAAAAACGTTTACTGGGATAGTCCAGCTACGTGACAAACTCCGGCAAGCACAGGAGGTCATCTGTCAATTAGCCAAGGACGGCTTGGCATATTACGACAAAAACACACCCTACGACGATAATGATGGATTGGAGTAAAGAAGGTATCGGGTTCGTAGTCCTTCAGCAGTATTGTATTTGTCAGTAGCTTGACAGCCCCTTTTGTTGCAAGGGCGGTTGGCCCTTGCCTGTGTGGTAGTCGACACCTCACCTCCTCTGAAGGCTGGGGTATTTGCCCCCTGTAGAAGGAGGAAGCCCTGGCAAGTTACCTGGTGCTTGCGGAAGGCCAGGCTGTTCCTACTTGGGTGTCCTAATCTCACCATCATCATGGACCACCGTCCTCTCGTCAAGCTGCTGGGTGACAGAGCCCTCAAGGACGTCATCAAACCCGAGATTATTCAACCTGAAAGAGAAGACACTCCAGTTTTCAAGTTCCACATGAAATACCTGCCCGGAAAAAGGGACTGCCGCGGATTTTCTTTCAAGGTACCCGACCATGCGAGCACCCCGCGAAAGCTTCCGACGTGGATTTGGAGGACGACATTCAAGTGGCAGTGCATGTGCAACCGTGGCCGCCTTGGAACCGGATATCATCGTGTTGGATGAAGACTGCGTCAGGAGCGCCGCATCTAACGACCCTGTATATCAGCTCTTGCTTGCAAGGGTTGCAGCGGGCGACTGGCCCCACCAACAGAAGTCGCAAGAACTCGCTTGCCTTCGCCCCTTCTTCAGCGTTCGAGACCGGCTAGCCATCAACCAGGATCTGGTGACATACTCAGTGGACCAAGGGTGTGTTCGCTTGGTTATACCCGAGGATTTACGCCGCCAGGTAGCCGCTAACCTACACGCAGGACACCAAGGCCTCAACTCGATGCTTAGAAGGGCCAGGCAGTCGGTCTATTGGCCGGGAATAGAAGGGGACCTTCAGCATTGCCGCGCCCGATGTACTTCATGCGATGAACATGCCCCCTCACTGCCTCCTGAAGAAATGATACACGCCGCCTGCGGAATATCCCTTCCAGCAAGTCGTCGCAGATATGTTCCAGATAGAAGGCAGTGTATACATGGTGTATGCGGATAGACTAACAGGTTGGTTAGAAGTGGCTCATTTCCCCAATGGTGCCACGTCTAACAAAATCAGTAATCACCTTCGATCATATTTCTCGCGTTGGGGAGCCCCAGAACAAATATCAACTGACGGAGGCACGAACTTGGCCAGCGAGGAGATGGAGGCCTTCTTCAAGAGATGGGGGGTCAAGGTCCGGCTGTCGTCGGCCCAGTATCCCCAGTCTAACGGCAGGGCAGAAGCAGCTGTCAAATTGGCGAAGAGGCTACTCCGGGAAAATACGTTGAAGGGTGGAGCCCTTGAGTCGGACAAAACGGCCCTGGCGATACTTCAGTATCTCAACACCCCTCTCAGGGAAATTAACAAGTCGCCGTCTCAGCTTGCAACAGGTCGCCAGCTGCGCGATGGGGTACCGACGGCCAGGAGACACCTGTTAGTAGACAGATATTGGAGGCAGACGATACGTCGAAGGGAGTTACAATTGGCAAGGTTGCAAGGAGGCGATGCGCAATCCCTGGCACTACCAGAAGACTGCCGCCCATCGAACTAGGTACCCATGTACGCATACAAAAAACCAAGCTACCAAGCAATGGGATCGAACGGGCATAGTAACAGAAACAAAGCCCCATCGTCAGTACACCGTCAAGCTTAACGGGAGCGGCAGGCTGTCAAAAAGAAACAGACGACACCTGAGAGTCATCGCTCCGCCCTCTGGCACACCCATGTCTCAGCACGAGTCCTCCGCAAACCATACCCCGACAGAACAGGGGACACGCACCACACTGGAGCCCAACGTCGTTAATAGGTCCAGAAGAGCCGCAGGTAAACCCAAGTGGCTCAAAGACTTTGTAGAGTGATGTTATTGAGTGATGTTATTATCTTTTGTATGCAATTGCATCAGGAATTGATATTCCTTTTCAGAGAATTTATGTATTTTATTTCGTTTTTGTGTATGCATCGAGAAGTTAGCTTTAATTTTTTGTTTCTTCTCTTGTCTCTCATTTCTCATTGATCTAAGGGCATTTTTCCCCTTTTTTTTTTATTTTTTGTCATGTATAAGAATGTTCTTGGGGGGGGGATGTACGATATGTTTTGTATTTTTCCCCTTTTTATTTTTGCCATGTATAAGTATATTCTTGAGGGGGGGATGTACGATATGTTCTTCGGCCATGCGCTGCCGAGCATGCATCCGTTATCTGTAATTCGGTATACGCTGTTGCGAGTCAGTTGGCTCCCGAGTATCCTGTAATAAAGTTCAGTCTCCAGGACGTTGTATCATTGCAAACCCAACAGGTATCTCTTACCATACAACTTGATGTCGTCCATGAACATCAGATGGTTAATTCTGTTGCCTCTTTTCTTGAGTTGGTACCCGGCATCCATCTTCTGTAGTACTTTTGTCATGGGAATCATGGCTACTACGAAGAGTAGTGGGGACAGTGAGTCGCCCTGGAAGATCCCTCTCCTGATATTAACCTCTGCTAGTCTTATTCCAGAGCTTGTAAGTATTGTATTCCAGTTGCGCATTGTATTTTTGAGGAAGCTGATGGTGTTTTCCTCTGCCCCATATATTTTCAGGCATTCTATTAGCCATGTGTGTGGTATCATGTCGAAGGCTTTCTTATAGTCTATCCATGCCTTGCTTAGGTTGGTTTTCCTTCTCCTACTGTTCTTCATTACCATTTTGTCTTATCAGGAGCTGGTCTTTTGTGCCCCTACACTTCCTTCTGCAGCCTTTCTGTTGGTGGGGGATGGTGTTTGTCTCCTCTAGGTAGTTGTATAGCCTTTCACTGATGACACCTGTTAGTAACTTCCACATTATTGGTAGGCGGGTGATAGGCCTGTAGTTACTGGCAATATTTCCCTTACTCTTGTCTTTTTGTACTAAGGATGTCCTTCCTGTGGTCATCCATTTGGGTCCATTGTGATTTGAGATACAATGCTGGAGTTGTTCTGCTATTGTTGGGTGTAGGGCCTTGAAGTTTTTGAGCCAGTATCCATGGACTTCATCGGGACCTGGGGCTTTCCAGTTTGGCATTTTCTTTAGTTGGTGTCTGACTGTGTCTGTCGTGATCTCTGTGAATCTTTGTTTTATTCTTGTTTTTTCAGCCTTGACTTCCTGGAGCCATATTGCATGTTTGTTGTGTGATACCGGATTGCTCCATATGTTTTCCCAGAGTCTCTTACTTGGTTCGGCTTCAGGAATTTCTTGGTGGTTGTCTTCCCCTCTTTGTTGGCTGTATAGTCCTTTTTTGCTGGTTGGTTCCGAATAGTTGTTCTGTTGGTATCTCCCTTATTCCTGTTCATGTACCGTTGGATCTTATGTGCTTTGGCCTTAAGCCTCTGTTTTACATCTTCTATTGTATTGTTTAGTCCCCTCTCTTGTACTTTGTATTTCTCGTTGAGTTCCTCCCTTGTTTTCTTGCTTCTTAGCCTTTTTTCAGCCATCTCTTTCAGTTTACTCAAGTCAGATCTCATCACCATGATTTGCTTTTCCAGGCGCCTTTTCCAAGGAGGTTGCTGTTTTGGTTTCTGTTGGGTTGGTTGTGCTGGTGGTGTTGGTGTTCGTATCCCCATCAGTTCTGCTACTAATCTTGCTCCCACATATGCCAAGTTATTTGTTTCTGTGATACTGGTGGTGTGTATTATGCCCATTATTTCATTGACCTCACTTGTTTTTTCCCTTATGCCCATTATTTCATTGACCTCACTTCTTTTCTCCCTTAATTTCTTGGCGTTGTAGGCTTTCATGGAGGGGATCTTTGTTCTCTCTGTATCTGGCTCCATCCATTGTCTAATCTTTTCTACCCATTCCGTCCTCTCTGTGTCGTTGTTTGATACCTCATCATCCCTGTCGTCTTCTATGGCCTCGTCTCTCTGTTCGTCTTCGTGTAATTCGTTGTCGTGTGACATTTCCCTTTCCAGTTCTTCTCTTTCTGTTGGGGAGAGCCAGTTCTTTTTCTTTATGTTCCTTACTTGGTCTGCCAGCCTCTGCTCCTGTTTTTGGGGGGTGTTATTCCCTCTCAGTTCCAGATGTTTTGACCAATCTTCTTCTATATCTCTCTCCGTCGGGTTGCTTTCTGATGTAGCATCTCCATATATCCTTATTTTCTTCTCTTATCCATTTCTTCCCTTTGGTTTGGCTTGCTTCGTAGCTCCAATCTCAGGCTGTTGGTTACTGTCGTTGTGGTGGTCAGTTGCTGGATGACGACCTCCAAGTACCTGACCGTCTTCCCCTTCAATTGGGTTTATTCCTTCATTTCTTTCCATCATTGCTGAGTTTTGCTATTTAACCCATAGCTGGACCCTACCACATCAGGGATAGGTAGTACTCATTTACAGCTGAGTAGACTGAGGAAATTATGGTAAAGATCCTTTCCCAAGGAATCAACACCGAGGAGAGCGATTTTATTATTTTATTATTATTTTTTTTTTTTATTTTTTTTTTTTTTACTCTATCACAGTCCTCCAATTCGACTGGGTGGTATTTATAGTGTGGGGTTCCGGGTGCATCCTGCCTCCTTAGGAGTCCATCACTCTTCTTACTATGTGTGCCGTTTCCTAGTTTCAGGATCACACTCTCTGCATGAGCCCTGCTACTTCAGCCTCTAGTTTTTCTAGATTCCTTTTCAGGGATCTTGGGATCGTGCCTAGTGCTCCTATGAATTATGGGTACGATTTCCACTGGCATATCCCATATCCTTCTATTTCTATTTTCAGATCTTGATACTTATCCATTTTTTCCCTCTCTTTCTCTTCAACTCTGGTGTCCCATGGTATTGCGACATCAATGAGTGATACTTTCTTCTGGGACTTTGTCAATCAACGTCACATCTGGTCTGTTTGCACGTATCACCCTATCCGTTCTGATACCATAGTCCCAGAGGATCTTCGCCTGATCGTTTTTCTATCACTCCTTCAGGTTGGTGCTCGTACCACTTATTACTGCAAGGTAGCTGATGTTTCTTGCACAGGCTCCAGTGGAGGGCTTTTGCTACTGAATCATGCCTCTTTTTGTACTGGTTCTGTGCAAGTGCCGGGCATTCACTTGCTATGTGGTTTATGGTTTCACTTTTCGTATTGCACTTCCTACATATGGGAGGGGAGATGTTATTTCCGTCTATCGTACTTTGAACATATCTGGTTCTTAGGGCCTGATCTTGTGCCGCTGTTATCATTCCTTCAGTTTCCTTCTTTAGCTCTCCCCTCTGTAGCCATTGCCAATTGTCATCGCTGGCTAGTTCTTTAGTCTGTCTCATGTATTGTCCATGCATTGGTTTGTTGTGCCAGTCCTCTGTTCTTTCTGTCTTTCTCCTGTCTCTGTATATTTCTGGGTCTTCGTCTGCTTTTATTATTATTATTATTATTATTATTATTATTATTATTATTATTTCCTTCCCTCAGGGTGTTCCAGGGAGTCCCCTCGTGGTGGAGGTCTGCCCAAACAAGTGGGCACTGGCTGGGATATTTCACCCCGGAAATAATTGCTCTTATGACCAGATATATGTAGCATATACCCTTGTAATCGGGGATTCTATAGTGGACTTTGATTTTGATCCACCAAAATGCCCCTAGTAATGACCATAGATTGAAGAAGCATTTTTAGAATTGGAATGGCTGGCCTTTCTGTCAACTGAGTCTCATTTGCAGGAATGGGAAAATGATTTGGGCGAGACCTGGTTCTGATTGTGGAATGTTCAATTGGATGCAATGTAGGTTAGGTAGATCCCTATCTCAGGACTGAAAAAAGTCCAATTGGATACCAGTTGGCTTAGGCAGATCTTTATTGCAGAAATTCAAAGTTGCATTGAAAATAAGATAAGAATATACCATTTTCAGGTGCTTCTCATTCATAAGCTGTCTTTGATTGATTTTACTTCTTTATGGTTAATAGCAAGTGTGTGATATGTCGGTTTTGGTGTTGAAAACCTATCTAAGCTAATGTATAGAAAATTTGTTAAATCCATTTACCTGGAATATGTTATGCATTTTGAGTTTTGTTTTGTTGATAATTTCACCTTTACATATTGATTTTTGTTTTATCTTGAAGTACGTTTGTTGTGAATGTAATAATTTAATAAATGAATAACAGCACTCGTGTAGAGTTTCAAATATGTCTGATGGAACCTGAATAGTCTCTTAAGAGTGAATATTTCCATTCTGTTCATCAATAAATTAATGGATAAGCCACATGAGGAACTTTGCATAAAGTTTCAAAATTCATTTCCTGAACCTTTTCCACCGTCCCTGACTCTCAGGGACCTGTGACCCCATGAATGTCAGGTCAAGGTGGAACCAGTTATTCCAAAGGAAAGTTTAATTCGATGTTAATGGGTATTTGTGGCTTAACATCTGAAAATATAAAAAGTTATGTGTGAATTAGTGGCAAAACTATATATATATATATATATATATATATATATATATATATATATATATATATATATATATATATATATATATATATATATATATATATACATACATAGATATATTTCAGCAGAAACAAAGAAAAGACAAAGACAAATTGTCAAATACTTATACGTAATTATTTCACAAAATAAGATTAAAAATATACAAGAGAGAATTCAAGAGAGAGAGAGATCGGATTAAGCAAAGTGATTAGTCAGTGTCCCTGGTCACTAGACTTTATCGTTGCATGTTGAGCTCATTATCATCATCATCATCATCAGCTGTTGGTCTTTTCATTTTGATTTTTTTATTGCCTGATGGATTCCCAGCTGTCTTAATTGCGTGGGTTGTTCGCAAACTAAGTTGATCAGCAGTAACCCATTTTTTTGTTATTATTGTTTATGCAGTCACGACATTTCTACTAATTCTTATCAGCGTTAATCGTGAATCTATGGTAAACAAACCGGTTAACAGTTCAGTTGATATCAGAAAATATTATAGCAGTCAGTTAACTTGCACAACTTGCAACATTCCACTGATCTACCCTGAAAATTTTTAACTTGGCAATATTTCTGTTGATTTTGGATAAATAATCTCTTTTTATGCCTCAGCTTATAGATTAATAGATATACGCCAAACTATAACAAGTATGTCTGTAAGAGGTTGACAAAGAGGCAGGTAGAAGTGTACTGATTTTTATTACAGTCAAGGGAAATATAAATATACAGCATGCGGACGGAATGTGGTCACCGACCCGCGAGAGAGAAAAAAAGTGGGCCGGACGAGACCCCGATTTGTGTTTCTTGAGAGACATAAAATACAAAATATAAAAGTACACAATATGTGGTTATATAAGCTTTATACACTGACGGAAAGCCCGCTGAATGCTTTCTCAGGGGGAAGTGAGGACCAACAAGCGAATGATGAATTATGTACAGAGAAATTATGAATAAGCGTTGTCCTTACAAATACTCCCCCCCTAAGACAATAATTAGGTATGATTGTTGGCTGACTTCTTTGTACTTCCGGGTAGTCACTCGCGGAAGCGAGCTGGACGGCGGAGGCGCCCTCGGGTGCGTGATTTTAGTTGTTGTGGTAGATCCTCGGGGTTTTTCCGGGGACGGGATGCCTCCCCTGAGGTGATCCTCGGGGGGTTCGAACCGTCTTTCGAGGGCGGCCGCGGCTACGGCTAGGAGGTTTGGCGATCGAAGGAGTCGCTTTTTTCCGAGGAAGATTGAGGCGCCCTGTGGATCCGCGTCTGCGAGGTCCTCGTCCATGATGAAGGCTGGTTTCAGGCGATCGATTGTGACCCAGTCCTCGCGACCGTTGATGGATAAGAGATATGCCTTGTCAGTGCGTCGTAGGACGCGGAAGGGACCGCGGTAGGGTCTCGTTAGAGGCGGGCGGCGGGCGTCGTCCCTGACGAAGACGTGGTTGCACGATGATAGGGCCTTCGGGAGGAAACGTTTGGTTCTGTCGGAGAAGGTTTTGACGCAGGGTCGTGAACTTCCGGCGGATTCCCGAAGCCTGGCGATGGAGACGTCAGCGTCGTCGGCATTGGTCGGGAAGAACTCGCCAGGGACTGTTAATGGCTCCCCGTATACCTTCTCCGCGGGTGATGCTTCGCCGTTTGCCCGCGGGGCAGTCCCTGAGACCGAGGAGGACCCACGGTAGTTGGCTCTTCCAAGTTTTCGTCGGTGCAGCGCGCCATCAGGGAAGCCTTGATCGAACGGTGGACTCTCTCCACCATGCCGTTAGCTGCTGGTTGTAGGCGGTGGTGGCATGTAGCGACGTTCCCATTAGGCGGCCAGGGCAGTCCACAACTCCGACAGGAAAACTGGTCCGCGGTCTGTCGTGATTTCGTCTGGCACTCCGAATCGACTGATCCAGCTGGCGAGGAGTGCTTCGGCACATGCTTTCGACATCGGCGTTGCCTCGGGCCATCTGGTGGAGCGATCGATTACCGTCAGGAGGTACCTGGCGCCTTCCGACGGGGGGCAGGGGGCCAACGACGTCTATGTGGATGTGGCCGAATCTTCGTTTCGGATGCGGAAATTTCCCCACGCCTGATTCCGTGTGCCGACTGATTTTGCTAGTTTGGCAAGGCACGCAGGTCCTGGCCCACTCGAGGGAGTCCTTCCGAATTCCATGCCAGACGAACTTCTTTCTCCGTCAGGAGGCGCACCGTCGTCCGCCCGAGGGGTGCGAGAGTCCGTGTATGACGTCGAACACGGCTTTCCTTCGGGAGGCTGGGATCAGCGGGGCGCGGGCGGCCCGTGCTGATGTCGCAGAGGAGCGTCATGCCTGCGGGTCCGAAAGGCACATCTTCCCACTTGAGGGCGGTGATAGCAGTGCGGTATGCGGCAGTCTCCGGGTCGGCAGCCTGTTCCCGGGCGAGGTCTTCGTAGTCGACCCCGAGACGCACGGCGTTGATTTCTATCCTCGATAGGGCGTCTGCCACGGGGTTCTTCTCGCCAGGCACGTACTGGATGGTGCAACCGAACTCTGCGATGGCTGCTAGGTGCCTCTGTTGTCTCGCTGACCAAGCGTCGCCCGCCTTGGTGAAGGCGTGTACCAAAGGGAGGTGGTCCGTCCTGATCGTAAAGGGGAGCCCTCGAGGAGGTAGCGGAAATGTCGCACTGCTTGGTACACTGCCAGGAGTTCGCGGTCGAACGTGTGTGTACCTCGTCTCGGCGGCTGATAGTTTTTTGCTGTAGAAGGCGAGTGGCTGGGGCTCGCCCTGGACCACCTGCTCGAGGACAGCCCCGCAGGCGACGTTGCTGGCGTCGGTGGTGAGGCGTAAAGGTGCTGCAGGGTCTTGGTGGCATAATGTCGCCGCTCTGGCGAGGGCCCTCTTCGTCTCGTTGAAAGCCTTCTCTTGTTCGGCCTCCCACGTTAGGGCCTTTGGTTTCCCTTTCAGGACCTGTGTTAGAGGAGACATGGTGCGGGCGGCAGAGGGGATGAATCGGCGGTAGTAATTGACCATTCCGATGAACTCCTGCAGGGACTTGACCGTGGTTGGTGTTGGGAACTTCTGCACCACGCCTACCTTCGAGGCCATGGGGCGCACGCCCGTCGCGGAGACTCTCGTGTCCGAGGAAGTCCACCTTCTCGGCGCCGAAGGTGCATTTGTCGAAACGGACGACCAGCCCGTTTTCCTGCAGGCGCTTCAGGACCGCTCGGACGTGATGTAGGTGCTCCTCCAAGGACCTGGTGGAAAAATCAAAGATATCGTCGACGTAGCAGACGCAGAAGGGCAGGTCCCCAGGATGCTGTCCATCAGGCGCTGGAAGGTGGCCCCTGCATTCCTCAGGCCGAAGGTTGAGTAATGGAACACGAAGGAGCCAAAAGGCGTGATGATGGCAGTCTTTGGGGACATCCTCGGGGTGCACTGGAACCTGGAAATAGGATTTTAAGAGGTCCCATTTTTGTGAAGACCTTCGCCCCATGAAGGGCCCCTGTCAAATCCTGCATGTTTGGCAAGGCCGGGGTATTGGTCGGGGATTGTAACGAGGTTGAGTCTTCTGTAGTCTCCGCAGGGCCTCCAGGTGCCGTCAGGTTTCTGTACCATGTGCAGGGGCGACGCCCAAGGGCTCGATGCTTTCTTGCAGATGCCCATCCGTTCCATCTCCGAGAACGCCTGCTTTGCCTCCTGGAGGCGGCCTGGAGGGAGTCCCGTCGGAACTTCGCGTCGTTGATGTGTCGGGGGCCTGTGGTGGCTATGTGGTGGAATATCCCGTGCTTGGGCGGCGTCCCTGCCGCCTGACGAAGTTTCCGGCTTGAAGACTTCGGGGAACTCCTGCAGGAGGTTGCCGTATTTGTGGGGGGCGATGGTACAAATTGTAGGGGCGCCCGGGCCTGCTGCTAGTGGAAGGGAAAGGCATGTCCCCTGTGTCAGGAGGCGTTTGCGGCCCACGTCCACCAGGAGGTCCGTTCTGCGCCAGGAAATCTGCCCCAGTAGCGGGATCCTGACGTCCGCGATTGTGAATTCCCAGACGTAGTTTCGCCCCAAGATGGATATCTCGAGGGGCTTCGTGCCGTAGGAACGGATGGGGGTCCCGTTTGTTTTCGGCGACGAGGGAGGGTTGTTGTTTGTCGGGCTCGCGGCTACGGTCTTTTCCCTGACCGGACGGCGGGAATATCGAGTGCATTGCCCCCGTATCTACCAACATCCTCCGGCCGGAGATCGCGTCCGCGGACGTAGAACCCTACGGTGTGTGGTTCCGACGCGGCCGTTGCCACGGGCGGCCTTGGTTTTGTTTGCCGTCGTCGTTTTTTGACTGTTGGAAGGTGCAAGGGCTTTCGCACCTCCTGGCGAATCTCCCGAACCTCCGGTGGAAGCGGCACCAGGAGTTTTCACCTCGCTGCGTGTGGGAGGACTTCCCTTGGGATACGGCGCCAATCTCTTTGCGTTGGGTCGTCGTCGTCTTCTTCCTTCTCTGCGGCCAGGCACGGAGGATCGGGGGGGGGGCGGCGAGCTTCACGGCATTGTTTGACAACGTCAGCTTCTTGCCTTTTCTAGTAGTTCGTCGTCCTCTAGGGTGTACCGCGGTCGGTCAGCTGCTTTCGGACGTCCGGCTCGAGTTGCCGCAGAATATTTTCGCGGCTCAGGCTGATCTCTACCTTTTTTCCGTCGGGGCCTATTTCGGGCAGACGGACGAGGCCCATCACAGTGTCCCAGGCATCTTGGGTGTCGGCGCCGCGCATGGGGTTCGCGACTAAGTCGAGGGCGCGGGCGGCCCTTTCAGCGATAGGCACGGAATAGGCTGTCAAGAGCCTTTCTTTTATCTCGTCGAGCGTGACAAGTCCGATTCGTGCTCGACCGGTCAGCCAGTTAGATATTCGGCCGAGCACCTCTGTCGGGAGAGCCGCTGCGACGAGGTCAGCCTGCAGCACTTTGTTTGTGAGCCCCGCGATCCGGAATTGCCCTTCGGCTCGGAAGAACCAGGAAACGGGTCAGCCGTTGTGAAGGGGGGCAATTTGACAGCTTGAGCGGCCGGCCGCTGTGTCAGAGTCCGTCGCTGGGGCGGGGGAGGCCCGGGTTTCCCCGCGTAGGTTTCCCGCGAGGTACTGTTTGCGCCCATTGTCCTCTCTCACAAAAACGGTCGACAGAGTCGTGAATGGCGGGCCAAACCGTTTGAGGAAACGCCTGAACACACCTTGGGCAGGTATGCCGTATTTAGTCCGTTAGAGGCGTTGGTTTTTTCCACGGTAGGAGCTTTCAGAGATCTATACTGAGGCGCCGTATGAGTCCGTTAAAGATCTCTGAAGGTGAGCGGCGGTAGTGAGTCCCTTAATGGCTGAGCCAAAAACGCTTGGGTCACCGTCCAAACCGGGAGGTCACCAGTTGTAAGAGGTTGACAAGAGCAGGTAGAAGTGTACTGATTTTTATTACAGTCAAGGGAAATATAAATATACAGCATGCGGACGGAAATGTGGTCACCGACCCGCGAGAGAGAAAAAGTGGGCCGGCGAGACCCGATTTGTGTTTCTTGAGAGACATAAAATACAAAATATAAAAGTACACAATATGTGGTTATATAAGCTTTATACACTGACGGAAAGCCCGCTGAATGCTTTCTCAGGGGGAAGTGAGAACAACGCGAATGATGAATTATGTACAGAGAAAATTATGAATAAGCGTGTCCTTACATGTCATTCAGTGAGCAGAATAAATGAGGATTACACAAAATAAACTTCATTAGGCAATTCAGCAATGAAAATAAATTTTAAAACATTAAATTGAACGCGCCAAAATGCCTGCGCACACAAGTATGGCAGTTAGCGGGTTTAAAAAAAACCTGATTTCACAAATTAAACATCATTGCATAATTCAACAATAAATGGAATTTAAAGAAATGTCTAAATGAGCTATTATACTAAGATTTTGTAATGCGTAACGCCACCAATTAGATTAACCTCATGTCTTTTTTAAGCTATCAAAAGATATCTTTAGGCAGCATTGCACAAAGAAACCTTCAATACGTAATTTGACCATAAATGAAATGAATATCACTGCCCACACTTGTGGAACTTGAAGAAATGCTTATATGAGAGCTATTATACAAAACCTTTAATAAAAAAACGCCCGCACACAAGTCTAGCAGTATGTGGGCGGGATGAAACAGGATTACACGTTATAAACGTTATCATATAATTGAAATATAAATATAACTTGAAGAAATGCCCACATGAGAGCAATTATACTGAAACGTTTCAATAAAAAAAAAACGCCCAAAACGGCCCATCTTAGCTGACCCTTAGGGCGTTGGTCGCTAAAAGCCCAAAGTTAATCATCGTCTGTAGCTCGTGTTTTGTAACTTTGTTTTGATTAAGCTTCGAAGAAATATGTCGTTCTTCTGCCTCCTTCAAGAATTGTACAAATATTTCGTAAAAGGTGAGTAGCTGGAAGTTAGGCCTAGGTTTAATTGATTCATACAGCGTAGAGGATATTGAAATTATGACGATTCTAGGCCTAAATGGAGAGTAAAATGAGGCAAAACCTGGTCCTTCTTGATGCATTACCTAGGTAAGACCAGACTAGGTAGTACCTACGTAATACTATATTTTGAAGATGGAGGCCTACTAGGTTAAGGGTAAGTGTGTGTCGTGAATGAGGGCTTGAAATTGATAATTTTGCACTATTTCCAACGTGTAAGGTGACAACAAACTTGTATTGATTAGGGTAAACAACCGCGGACGATCCACCATCATCACGCTGACCGGGTCTTAGGGTAAAAAACCGCAGGGTACAGAGTGGACCACTTACGATTAGCGTGAACAATCCCAAAAAAAGTACTTATAACGCCTCCTGACACCGGAGATGGGCATCAGTCGCGACTTGTTGTTGGTGAGAAACGGAGCTAAAGACCCTACTCTCCTTTCGAAGTAGGGTAGAACACCACGGCAGGCCAACCCTCATCACGGTGGACGGGTCTTATTCACTCGATATTTAATTGGTGAAACATGAATACAATGCAACTCTAAGCATACCATTTAAAAGACTGAAGTTTCGTCAACATATTGTGATATATGAAAGCCCCATACGAACTAAAATAAGCATGTGAGCTCTTCGTAAAATATGTTTTCAAGGCAGTTTTGAAATCCAATATGGCGGCTACGTTTTGCATGGACGGTTTCTCATCAGTGACGGCCACCATCTTTCCCCAGCCTTCCCAGCACTCATTTGAACAATGTTAGCGTAGGGTAAAAACATCACAGCAGGCCAAACAGGCCACCTACAATCGAACGCTGTTGCCACCCTCCGAAAAAGTACATTATAACGCGTCCTGACACCGAGATGGGCATCAGTCGCGACTTGTTGTTGGTGAGAAACGGAGCTAAAGACCTCTACTCTCCTTTCGAAGTAAGTATTTTCTCCAAAGTTAGAAATTAAGGCCAAATTTTAAGATTTAAACAGAGGGTACTGAAAATGGCGCCCACGGCAGTGGAAATCTCACCAAAACGCTTTAGAAATTTTTACTTACAACTAAAATGTTTCGAAGATTGACGCCATCTCGATGTTTACGGAGTCGCTTGTGTCAACAAACTTTCCATTTCCTGTGATATATCCGTACACCACTTGTACCCACAGACTGGAGCACTTTTATTCAACAACAATCGAAACACGATTTCTCACCAACAACAAGCCAGGAGTAAACAGCTGTTTTGGTAGAAGATGACGAGAAGCGTGCTCTTAGCTAATTTTTAAATAAGTAGTAAAACATCAATATTTTACATATTTTATGATGATTAATTTGAAAATATTCGTTATTGAAAAAGTAACTCGACTCTGACTCAAATTTAAGTAATTATTTTTCTGAATTAGAACGTTCTTTTAAGTTCTGTATTATGACGTCACGACATCTTGACTTTCGTACCTATTGTAAATAATTGCTATACTCAACTGTCATTGCAGAACAGTTTACAGTTATTATGATTATTATTTACTTTTTGGATATATGAAGATGTTTTTACTGCTGGATTATCGCCGTAGTGTGACGCAATCGTTTTCGGTTCCTGGGCCTCTGTCTGTTTTCGCACCATAAGAAATTATGGGGCTAAATTTGCAATGACCAGAAAGTCCGTTAAAAGAGGAAAGTTAGCATTGAGGGGCATATGTTTTGACTGAGAAAAATACAAATTTATTCAATAGCTACCTTGTAAAAATACTTGGTTATAAAAACTTGATTGACACTAAGCAGCATGTCAACTATGGGTTTCAGAGACCATGCAAGCACGTTTTTTGGGCAATACCTATTTCTGTAACGAACACTCGTAACAGAACGAGATTTGCTATAGTGCATTACACCCAGTGCCGTAATTTATAAGGGTATCGTGAATCACTAATCGTAAAGAATAACGACACTTGATCTTGTACAAAGAGACAAAAACTCCATTATGCAGAAATGGATACGAACACGGTGGGTATAAAGCTCCACCTACCCCACCCTCACCCCACCCTCCCCCCCACCACCGCCATCCCTTTTCTTCTTCGTTTCCTCCGCCTTCCTTTCTCTCTCTCTCTCTCTCTCTCTCGCCATTCGGTATGTGTTGACCCTCCAAACTGGGTATAAGACTACACACAAAACGTTGAAATTGGTGAAATTAGGCTATGTATTGGAAGTATATATACATAAATATTAAAGCAATTTTATCATTATTGCATTACTATGACAACTAGAAATTCATGGAAACAGTTTATAATAATGGAACGGCGTATGTGTGAAGCCTCCACTAATGTGGCAACGATGATTTTGCCATTCTTAGCATGCAAACATTAAAGCATGCAACATTAAAGGTTACATTTTATTTCTGGCATACGATTATTAAAAGAAATTCAAAAATACTAATAAAGACTGAAATCAATGAAAAGTGCTAGCAAAAACAAAAAAGCAAAAAAAAAAAAAAAAAAAAAAAAAACGTAGTCGTTCCTCTGCACTTTTCCGTATTCGTTCCTCTATGGTTTTCTGCAGCCAGATGTACGAAAACGTTAGAAACATTTGATTTTTATCTACTTTAGAAATATCTGTAATTTTTCGGGGTAATTTGGTTGTAAATAAAAAAGGGATAATATACATGAATTAAATCAAAATTTTTAAATAACAAAGTAAATTTAAACTAATTAACGAGTAAAGTAAACACCGTTTAGGGAATAAAACTTTGCGGTTTCGTCGTCTGTCGTCGTCTGCTGTTCGTAATTGTGTTTATGGCGCGCGCGCTTAGAAACCAGGAACAGCAACGGGTTTAAAGTGCAATGTGGAGTGAAACTGAGACCCAAAAATGTGTATAATAACAATCAAATAAGCACTGTGGAGTTTCAGTTTGTGATGGCAGTAAGGATAAAACCGCCGATTACAAGGTAAGAATGAATTCAGTTCAAATCCATAACCCCGGGAATAACAAGTTTCATACTTTCACTAATATAGGCAACAAAATGTTGTTTTATTGTGCTGATTACAACTGCAATCTTGAGTAAGATCAATAAACGTTACATACATACGCTAACATTGTTCAAATGAGTGCTGGGAAGGCTGGGGAAAGATGGTGGCCGTCACTGATGAGAACCGTCCATGCAAAACGTAGCCGCCATATTGGATTTCAAAACTGCCTTGAAAACATATTTTACGAAGAGCTCACATGCTTATTTTAGTTCGTATGGGGCTTTCATATATCACAATATGTTGACGAAACTTCAGTCTTTTAAATGGTATGCTTAGATTGCAATTGTATTCATGTTTCACCAATTAAATATCGAGTGATAAGACCCGTCCACCGTGATGAGGGTTGGCATGTCGTGATATTCTACCTTATTATATGTAACGTTTATTGATCTTACTCAAGATTGCAGTTGTAATCAGCACAATAAAACAACATTTTGTTGCCTATATTAGTGAAAGTATGAAACTTGTTATTCCCGGGGTCATGGTTTGAACTGAATTCATTCTTACCTTGTAATCGGTGGTTTTATCCTTACTGCCATCACAACTGAAACTCCACAGTGCTTATTTGATTGTAATTATACACATTTTGGTCTAATTCACTTCCACAGTGCACTCGAACCACATTGCTGTTCATGGTTCGTAAGCACTCACTCCGCAAACAAAGTTACGAGCAGCAGACGACAACACTGATTATGAGATGCAAAGCTTTATTCCCTTAATTGTTTACTTTACTCAATATTTAGTTTAACTTTACTTCAAAATGTTTATTTAATTCATGTCCATTATCCCTTTTTTGCAACCAAATTAACCCCCAAAAATTACAAATGTTTCGGATGTATACTTACGAGCAGACGACGTGAGGAAAAATGGCTCATCGTTGCCAATCTAGTGGAGCGTCACACATACGCCGATGCATTTACAAACTGTTTCGATGAATTCTAGTTGCCATAGTAATGCAGTTATGATAAAATTGCTGTAATATTTATATAAACTACAAATAGATACGCTAATTTCACTTATTTCCCCGGTTTTGTGTAAGTCTTATACCTAGTTTGGAGGGTAAACACATACCAATTGACAACACTGATAAACAATTGAAGAGCGCAAAACGCCGCAAAGAATGCCGTAGTCCCCTTGAATAAGTACGAATAAGTGCTGGTAAGAGGTGGTGGGTTTACGATTGTTGTGATGAAAGTGCCCCCAGCGTCTATGGGTACAAGTGGTGTGCAGATTTAGCACATGAATGGGAAGTTTGTTGACACAAGCGACTCCGTAAACATCAAGATGGCGTCAATCTTCGAAACACTTTTAGTTGTAAGTAAAAAATTTCTAAAGTGTGGTGAGTTTCCACTGCCGTAGCCACCCTTTCAGTACCCTCTGTTTAAATCTTAAAATTTGGCCTTAATTTTCTAACTTTGGAGAAAATACTTACTTCGAAAGGAGAGTAGAGGTCTTTAGCTCCGTTTTTTCACCAACAACAAGTCGCGACTGATGCCCATCTCCGGTGTCAGGACACAGTTATATATTTTTTTTTTGGAGGGTGGCAAGCGTTGATTGTAGGTGGCCTGTTTGGCCTGCCGTGGTGATTTACCCTATATGTAACGTTTATTGATCTTACTCAAGATTGCAGTTGTAATCAGCACAATAAAACAAATTTTGTTGCCTATATTAGTGAAAGTATGAAACTTGTTTTATTCCCGGGGTTATGGTTGGAACTGGAATTCATTCTTACCTTGTAATCAGTGGTTTTTATCCTTACTGCCATCACAACTGAACTCCACAGTGCTTATTTTGATTGTAATTATACACATTTTGGTCTTAATTCACTCCACAGTGCGCTCGAACCACATTGCTGTTTGTGTTTCCTAAGCACTCACTCCGCAAACAAAGTTACGAGCAGCAGACGACAACACTGATTATGAGATGCAAAGCTTTATTCCCTTAATTGTTTACTTTACTCAATATTTAGTTTAACTTTACTTCAAATGTTTATTTAATTCATGTCCATTATCCCTTTTTTTTTTTGCAACCAATTAACCCCCAAAATTACAAATGTTTCGGATGTATACTTACGAGCAGACGACGTGAGGAAAAATGGCTCATCGTTGCCAATCTAGTGGAGCGTCACACATACGCCGATGCATTTACAAACTGTTTCGATGAATTCTAGTTGTCATAGTAATGCAGTAATGATAAAAATTGCTCTTAATATGGTCTATATACTACAAATAGATACGCTAATTTCACTTATTTCCCCGGCCGGTTTTGTGTAAGTCTTATACCTAGTTTGGAGGGTAACACATACCAATTGACAACACTGATAAACAATTGAAGAGCGCAAAACGCCGCAAAGAATGCCGTAGTCCCCTTGAATAAGTACGAATAAGTGCTGGTAAGAGGTGGGTTTACGATTGTTGTGATGAAAGTGCCCCAGCGTCTATGGGTACAAGTGGTGTGCAGATTTAGCACATGGAATGGGAAGTTTTGTTGACACAAGCGACTCCGTAAACATCAAGATGGCGTCAATCTTCGAAACACTTTTAGTTGTAAGTTAAAATTCTAAAGTGTTTTGGTGAGATTTCCCACTGCCGTAGCCACCCTTTTCAGTACCCTCTGTTTAAATCTTAAAATTTGGCCTTAATTTCTAACTTTGGAGAAAATACTTACTTCGAAAGGAGAGTAGAGTCTTTAGCTCCGTTTTTCCCAACACCAACAACAAGTCGCGACTGAGCCCATCTCCGGTGTCAGGACCCGTTATAATGTATTTTTTTGGAGGGTGGCAAGCGTTGATTGTAGGTGGCCTGGTTGGCCTGCCGTGGTGATCTACCCTATATGTAACGTTTATTGATCTTACTCAAGATTGCAGTTGTAATCAGCACAATAAAAAAACATTTTGTTGCCTATATTAGTGAAAGTATGAACTTGTTATTCCCGGGGTTATGGTTGGAAACTGAATTCATTTTTACCTTGTAATCAGTGGTTTTATCCTTACTGCCATCACAACTGAAATTTCCACAGTGCTTATTTGATTGTAATTATACACATTTTGGTCTTAATTCACTCCACAGTGCGCTCGAACCACATTGCTGTTCGTGTTTCCTAAGCACTCACTCCGCAAACAAAGTTACGAGCAGCAGACGACAACACTGATTATGAGATGCAAAGCTTTATTCCCTTAATTGTTTACTTTACTCAATATTTAGTTTAACTTTACTTCAAAATGTTTATTTAATTCATGTCCATTATCCCTTTTTTTGTTTTTTTTGCAACCAAATTAACCCCCAAAAATTACAAATGTTTCGGATGTATACTTACGAGCAGACGACGTGAGGAAAATGGCTCATCGTTGCCAATCTAGTGGAGCGTCACACATACGCCGATGCATTTACAAACTGTTTCGATGAATTCTAGTTGTCATAGTAATGCAGTAATGATAAAATTGCTCTAATATGTATATTGTACTACAAATAGATATGCTAATTTCACTTATTTCCCCGGTTTTGTGTAAGATCTTATACCTAGTTTGGAGGGTAAACACATACCAATTGACAACACTGATAACAATTGAAGAGCGCAAAACGCCGCAAAGAATGCCGTAGTCCCCTTGATAAGTACGAATAAGTGCTGGTTGAGAGGTGGGTTTACGATTGTTGTGATGGAAAGTGCCCACCCCAGCGTCTATGGTACAAGTGGTGTGCAGATTTAGCACATGAAATGGGAAGTTTGTTGACACAAGCGACTCCGTAAACATCAAGATGGCGTCAATCTTCGAAACATTTTTAGTTGTAAGTAAAAATTTCTAAAGCGTTTTGGTGAGATTTCCACTGCCGTAGCCACCCTTTTCAGTACCCTCTGTTTAAATCTTAAAATTTGGCCTTAATTTCTAACTTTGGAGAAAATACTTACTTCGAAAGGAGAGTAGAGGTCTTTGTTAGCTCCGTTTTTCACCAACAAGAAGTCGCGACTGATGCCCATCTCCGGTGTCAGGGCGCGTTATAATGTACTTTTTGGAGGGTGGCAGCGTTGATTGTAGGTGGCCTGCTTGGCCTGCCGTGATATTTTACCCTACGTTATGCCAAGATGTTGATGTACTACGTACATATCTTTACAAAAGCGGACTGTTGGGCGATTTCAGTGGAACGTGCGACAGGTGTAAAGTGGGAACCGTGAGCCTCGTTAAAGAGGAAGACAGTTTTTCGTGTGGCGCTGCAACTTCCGCACGTGTTCCGTAAAAGAACAACGATACGGAAACAGCTCTTTCTTCTCCCGCTCACACCTGGATTTCGGCACAATCCTCCAATTAATTTATGGCGGATCCACGAGCTACCACAGGCCTTTATGAAAATGACTCTCCATATCAGTTCACAGAACACCATGGTGGACTGGTATAATTTCTGCCGGGAAGTCTGTATCGACATTTTGGTCCAGGACAATCGCAAAATCGGTGGACCCGCCACATTGTTGAAATTGACGAGTCAAGTTTTGGCAAACGCAAATTCAACAAAGGTCGGCGTGTTTGATGGTTGTTGGGTTTTAGGTGGAATAGACCGCGAAACAAAGGACACGTTTTTCCAAATCGTTCAGGACCGTCGGCCGAAACCCTGCTTCCCATCCTCATTGAAAATATTCATCCAGATTCAATCATTATTTCAGACTGTTGGATCATACACTACACTAAGTCAGCACTTTAAAGAACACTTACATATCAATCACTCTTTACACTTTGTCGATCCAACCGACAAAAACATACACACGCCAACATATCGAATCTACATGGCGGGTTTTAAAAAGAAACGTTTTGCCGCGGAGTGGTACGGTAGAACACTGTACCCTTCTTATTTCTCAATGTACTGCATTAAAAAACGTTACTTTAACAACAGCGGTTGCCCGTTCAAAACATTCCCCGAACTCATTAAACGCACGTATCCATTAAAGAAAGCAGAGTCAACGCCAACGAAAATCCGTCCTTTGTCCCGCAGTACTCCTCAACCTCAACGAAACCCGGAGATTGCGGTGTTCAAAACCGAAAATGCCCTATGCCCCAGTCAAAAGGCCCAGAATCGCCCAGTCAAAAGGCCCAGAATCGCCCAACCAGAATTCTCCGACTCTTGACATGGAAGATTTTCGATTGTAAGGTAAGTGCAATAGTATCTAGGGTGTTTAATGTTACTTTAAAATGGTGGATTGTCCGCGGTTAGACTGGCCAGCCACGCGGTTAGGTCGGTTAGGCTGGCCAGTCGCTCTTAGGTGATTGATTGTCCGCGGTTAGTCTGGCCAGCCACGCGGTTAGGTTGGTCGGCCCACTGTAATCCCTGTGGTTAGCGCGCGCAGCGCTATATTATTACCGCTTGCCAGAACATGTCGAGCCTGCCAAGAATCTTTAAAAAAGCGGATAAGGCGCGTAGCGCCGTTCCGCCACGGCCTTACTGACAAACTCACATAAATCGTTTCCCATTTGGGGAGTAAAATATGTAAGTACGTAGTCCTAAATTTGGGTAAGCAGTAGGCTAGCATAACCCACATCACGTTTGCAGAGTAAGGGGTTAATAATTTAAAATACGTTTTGCAGGCCCAATTTGGGTCGGTAGTAGGCTAGCATTGTCTGCAGAGCGGTTGCAGAGTAAGGGTCAACAATTTTAAAATACGTTTGCAGGCCAACTTTTGGTCGGTAGTAGGCTAGCATTGCCCGCAGAGCGGTTGCAGAGTAAGGGGTCAACCTACTGTTAAAATTTTACGTTTTTTCCCTCCCACAACCACCGTCTGTGCGTCCCCCCCCCCCCACCCACCCACCCGGTTCCCAATACGGTCCCCCATTACCGTTTATATATAGTTTTCGGTGGGCAACGACACTCGTATCTGAGTTCCCCCCCCCCCCCACCCAAAAACCCCGGATTCCCAATGGTGTGGGGTCCCCCTTTACCGTTTCGCTTTAACTTTCGGTACTACTTTCTTTATTATTGTTTTGGTATCGCGCCATATTGGTTTTGGTGTTCTTCCGCCGATTTCGGTTGCGGGCGGGAGGGCCCGGCAATGTGTAAGCGCTCCCGCTCTCCTTTCGAAGTAAGTATTTTCTCCAAAGTTAGGTAGAATTAAGGCAAAATTTTAAGATTTAAACAGAGGGTACTGAAAACGGTCTCAAACGTAGTGCAAATCTAACCAAAACGCGTTCAACATTTTTACTTACAACTGGAAATATTTAGAAGATTGACACCATCTCGATGTTTACGGAGTCGTTTGTGTCAATAACTACCATTTCCTGTGATAAATCCGCACACCACTTGTACCCACAGACGCTGGGCACTCTCATCAAACAATCGGAAAACTTTCCCTCACCGAGTAAATAACTGTTTTGAAGAAGACGACGAAGAGTGCACTTCGATAATTTTTTAAATAAATAGTAAAACATCAATATTTTACTATTTATGATGATTAATTTGAAAATATTCATTATTGAAAAGTAACTCGATTCTGACTCAAATTTAAGTAATTATTTTTTGGAATTAGAAACGTTCTTTTAAGCCCTGTATTATGACATCACGACATCTTGACTTTTGTACCTATTGTAAATAATTGCTTTACTCACCCTTTCTTGCAGAACAGTTTACCAGTTATTTCATGCAGATTATCAGCTCTTCATGTAATTGGTATAATCGTAATGCGCATATATATCTTTATTATTATTTACTTTTGGATATATGAAGATGTTTTACTGCCGGATTATCGCCGTAGTGTGTGACGCAATCGTTTTCGGTCCCTGGGCCTCTGTTTTTCGCACCATAAGAATTATGGGGCTAAATTTGCAATGACAGAATTTTGTTAAAAGAGGAAAGTTAGCATTGAGGGCATATGTTTTGATTGAGAAAAATACAAATTTATTCAATAGCTAGCTTGTAAAAAATACTTGATTACAAAAAACTTGATTGACAACTAAGCAGCATGTCTACTATGGGTTTCAGAGACAGTGCAAGCACGTTTTTGGGCAATACCTATTTCTGTAACGAACACTCGTATCAGAACGAGATTTTGCTATAGTGCATTACACCCAGTGCCGTAATTTATAAGGGTATCATGAATCACTAATTGTAAAGAATAACGACACTTGTCCTTGTACCAAGAGACAAAAACTCCATTATGCAGAAAATGGATACGACACGCGTGTAAAGCTCCACCTACCCTCTCCCCCCCCTCCACCGCCACCCCTTTCCTTCTTCGTTCCTTCGCCTTCCTTTCTCTCTCTCTCTCTGTTGCCATTCGGTATGTGTTGACCCTCCAAACTGGTATAAGACTACACACAAAACGTTGAAATTGTGAAATTAGGCTATGTATTGGAAGTATATATACATAAATATTAAAGCAATTTTATCATTATTGCATTACTGTGACAACTAGAATTCATGGAAAACTGTTTATATAATGAAACAGCGTATGTGTGAAGCCTCCACTAACGTGGCATCGATGATTTGCCATTCTTAGCATGCAAACATTAAAGGTTACATTTATTTCTGGCATACGGTTATTAAAGAAATTCAAAATACTAATATAGACTGAAATCAATGAAAAGTGCTAGCAAAAACAAAAAAGCAAAAAAAAAAATTGTATATAATTCACTTATCCGTAGTCGTTCCTCTATGGTTTCGACAGCCAGATGTAATTTGGTTGCAAAGGGATAATATACATGAATTAAATTATAATTTTTAAATAACAAAGTAAATTTGAACTAAATAACGAGTGTAAAGTAAACAATTTAGGGAATGAAACTTTGCAGTTTCGTCGTCTGCTGTTCGTAACTGTGTTTGTGGCGCGCGCGCGCTTAGGAACCAGGAACAGCGACATGTTTTAAAGTGCAATGTGGAGTGAACTGAGACCAAAATGTGTATAATAACAATCAAATAAGCACTGTGGAGTTTGCAGTTGTGATGGCAGTAGGATAAAACCACCGATTACAAGGTAAGAATGAATTCAGTTCAAACCATGACCCCGGGAATAAAAAGTTTCATACTTTCAGTAATATAGGCAACAAAATGTTGTTTTATTGTGCTGATTACATCCGCAATCTTGAGTAAGATCAATAAACGTTACATATATACGCTAACATTGTTCAAATGATTGCTGGGTAGGCTGGGAAAGATGATTTTCAGCACTGATCAGAACCTGTACATCCCACGGTAGCCACCATATTGGATTTCAAAACTGCTTTGAAAACATATTTTACGAAGAGCGTCACATGCTTATTTTTAGTTTGTATGGGGGTTTCATATATCATTATGTTGACGAAACTTCAATCTTTTTGAATGGTATGCTTGGAGTTGTAATTGTATTCTTGTTTCACCATTTAAATATCGAGTGAATAAGACCTGTCCACCGTGATAAGGGCTGGTAGTCACTGGTTTTTCCCCCTATATTAGTGAAAGTATGAAACTTGTTAGGGTAAACAACTGCATGGACTGGCCCAACACACCGACGGTCACGAATGGCCACCCTCCGAAAAAGTACTTGAACGCATCCTGACACCGAAGATGGGCAATAATGAGTAAAGTAAACAATTAAGGGAATAAAACTTTGCAGTGTCGTTGTCTGCTGCTCGTTACTGTGTTTGTGGAGTGAGTGCTTAGGAACCAGGTACAGCAACGTGGTTCAAGTGCAATGTGGAGTGAATCAAGATAAAATGTGTATAATTACAATCAAATAAGCACTGTGGAGTTTCAGTTGTGATGGCAGTGAGGATAAAACCGCCAATTACAAGGTAAAAATGAATTCAGTTCAAACCATGACCCCGGGAATACAAAGTTTCATACTTTCACTAATATAGGCAACAAAATGTTGTTTTATTGTGCTGATTACAACTGCAATCTTGAGTAAGATCAATAAACGTTACATATATACGCTAACACTGTTCAAATGAGTGCTGGGAAGGCTGGGAAAGATGGTGGATTGTCCGTGGTTAGACCGGCCCGCCTCACGATAGCCGCCATATTGGATTTCAAAACTGCCTTGAAAACATATTTTACTAAGAGCGTCACATGCTTATTTTAGTTCGTATGGGGGTTTCATATATCACATTATGTTGACGAAACTTCAATCTTTTGAATGGTATGCTTAAAGTTGTAATTGTAATCTTGTTTCACCAATTAAATATCGAGTGAATAAGACCCGGCCAGCGTGATGACGATGGATCGTCCGTGATTGTTTACCCTATACATATTACAGCAATTTTATCATTACTGCATTACTATGACAACTAGAATTCATGGAAACAGTTTGTAAATGCATCCACTAGATTGGCAACGATGAGTCTTTTTGCTGTCGTCTGCTCTTACTTCAGAAATATCTGTAATTTTTCGGGGTTAATTTGGTTGCAAAAAAGGGATAATAGACATGAATTAAATAAACATTTTGAAGTAAAGTTAAACTAAATAATGAGTAAAGTAAACAATTAAGGGAATAAAGCTTTGCACCTCATAAAGAGTGTAGTCGTCTGCTGCTTGTAACTGTGTTTGCGGATTGAGTGCTTAGGAACCAGGAACAGCGTGGTTCAAGTGCAATGTGGAGTGAATTAAGACCAAAATGTGTATAATTACAATCAAATAAGCACTGTGGAGTTTCAGTTGTGATGGCAGTAAGGATAAAACCACTGATTACAACAGGTAAAATGAATTCAGTTCAAACCTGACCCTGGGAATAAAAAGTTTCATACTTTCACTGAATATAGGCAACAAATATTGTGTTGTTTTGTGCGATTACAACTGCAATTTTGAGTAAGATCAATAAACATTACATATATATGCTAACATTGTTCAAATGAGTGCTGGGAAGGCTGGGAAAGATGGTGGATTGTCTGTGGTTAGAGCGGTCAGCCACACGATTGCTGCCATATTGGATTTCAAAACTGCCTTGAAAACATATTTTACGAAGAGCTCACATGCTTATTTTAGTTTGTATGGGGCTTTTATATATCACATTATGTTTACGAAACTTCAATCTTTTGAATGGTATGCTTAAAGTTGTAATTGTATTCTGGTTTCACCAATTAATTATCTAGTGAATAAGGCCTGGCGAGCGCTATGATGATGGATCGTCCGCGGTTGTTTACCCTATGTTAAAAAGTGGAGTTTCCTTCACCGGGGGACCAACCTCCTGCCTAAGTAACACTCTACTAGGTTAGGTTAAGTTAGGTTAGATGAACCGTAGCTCCCTTTATGGTCTCTTCATGAGTAGGGTAAATGATCGAGCGGCAACATAGCAGCCACCTCTCTTGGACCGCAGCCGCTTTCCTAAGAAGCACTTAAATTAGGGTAATGCATCGCTCTGTGGACATGCGGACACTGTACTGCTGCGTGGACGCTTTCCCAAAAAATAACTTTAGCACTTCCAGTATCCTGAATTAGACGCTAGTCATAGCCCAACCAGTGTGGAAACGACAGATCGAGACCTCTACTTCTCTCATGAAGTAAGTGTTTTCTTTCAAGTCAAAAAATATTGCCATAATTTCCGGTTAAACAAAAGTTAATGAAAGTCTAGCCATGCACAGTGCAAACTTACCTTGATGACGCTTTCAAAATTTTACTTATGACACCTTATGTGTAGAAGATTGATGCAATCTCGATGTTTGCTGAGTCACTTGTGTCCATAAACTTTCCATTTCCTGTGCTAAATCCACACACCACTTGTTTCCCGTAGACGCTGGGACACTTTATTCACAACAATCTTAAATGACGAAGTCTATCGGCTCCGGCCAGGAAAACACGTCATTTGTTCAAGAAGAAGAAGAAGAAGAGTGCAGTAGATAACATTTAAATAATTAGTTAAAGACCAGAATAAGGTTATGTATTGCATATATGTATTACATATTCATGATAATTCATTTGAAAATATTGGTTGTTGTAAAAGTAACCAGATTCCTGACACAAATTTCACCGGTTTTGCTGTGATATAGCTACGGTGTTGCCAATTGTTTTTTGTGTTTACCCTCCAAATTTGGGATAAGACTTACAAAAAACAGTGGAAATAAGTGAATTTAGCATACCTATTTGTAATATATATATATATATATATATATATATATATATATATATATATATATATATATATATATATATATATTTTAGAGCAATTTTATCATTATTGCATTACTATGACATCTAGCATTCATGGAAAACATTTGTAAATGCATTGGTGCTGGCAGTGATGACGGCATCCCTAGCACGCATTAAAGATTACATTTGTTTCAGCCGTACAGTTATTAAAGATTATAAACAAATTATTTCAGCCATACAATCAAACATTTTTTTAAGACAAAATAGTAATATAGACTTGAATAAATGGAAAGTGCTAGCATAAATAATTCACTAACCCATTGTCTGCTCGACTCGTGGATTCTGGCTGCCAGACGTACAAAATTATTCCCACCGTGAACAAACTTGCATATTTTAAGTTGAATTTGGAGTGAATTAAGAACGAAATGTGTAAAATTATGATCAAGTAAGCACCTTGGAGTTTCATTTGTGATGGCAGTAAAGATAAAATTACCGATGACAAGGTAAAAATGCATTTCAGTTCAAAACATGATTGCTGGAATAAGATGTCTCTTACTTTCACTAATATAGGCAACAACATGTTTCATTGTTGCTGATTACAACTGCAGTATTGAGTAAAAGCAATAAATGTTACATAGATACGCAAATAATTGTTCAAATGAGCGCTGGGAAGGACGTGTCCGCCAGTGTATGCCTGGTGTCCGCGAGATGATACCACACCATATTGGATAAAAAAGCTGCCTTGAAGACATATTTTACGAAGATCTCACATGCTTATTTTAGTTCATATGGCAGTTTCATATACTATCTCATTTTGTGGACAAAACTTCAATCTTTTGAATATATGTTCAAATATTGAATTGTATTTGTTTCACAGATTAAATATCAAGTGAAAAAGTGGCTCATTAGTCCGTGCAAGTGCCCGCACAGTGATGCATTACCCTATGCCGTTATTATGTAATTTAGGAGAAAACCCCCACTTCGGGAAGAATATAGAGGTCTCGGTGTGCTGCTGTCTTGATGGGCCACAACTCTTGACTGATGCTCATAGCAGCGAATTTAGGTAAAATACTTTTTCAGGAAGGTGGCTGATTATGGGATCAGTGGTCACTATGTCGCCGCTAGGTCATTTACCCTATATGACTTCCGTATACTTTGCATATGCATGGGACCATTCCAGGGTTAATAGAATTATTTTTATTGGAAAATATATTATCACTTTTAGGCGTTAAACAGTATAGGTGAGATTATGGAAATTCACTGTCCGTTCATGGTTTTGCATTCATCTCCAATGGCTGGTACTAAACAATGGTCTTGCATAGCTATTCTGTAGAATCACCCATATATTTTGACAGTACAAACTACAAAATGAACTTTTCTTGGCCTTTTGAGACATTTTATTCTATAATATAATTGGTAATTGTTGTTGTAATTTGTTGTCAGATAGGCCTAGGCTACGAGCTGTATAGTTTTCTGATTGGTTAACTAATGTTTATATGTATTTCTAACCTATACGTATTAGTATTGAATTTGGTGTTTGCTAGAATTTAAAGTATCATAATTGGCTATTAACCAGCGATTAAAAAATATTTGGCTTTCATTTTATAATCCCTTACTGTACTATCTGCTACATATTTAGTTTCATTGGCAAATCAACTATTCTTTCAGAAAACACCAACCTTAACTCCACACTAGTCTATGTCTAACAATTACATGTATGGTATATCACATTGAGAAACTGGGGTTTGGGTGTAGAAATAGCTCGGAAAAACTAGGGAAATACAGATGCTCTAGGTTATTCCCAGACTATCCTAGGTGCCGTCTAACATGATTCCCTCCCACCAACCACCTAATCTAACTTGACGTCACACTGTAAACCATGTACGTATAAGCATTGTCATTTTACTTTTCCTAACCTAACCTAGCCATGTTGGCTTGGAAATTCCCCAAACCTCTGTTAAAATGTACTGCATTCAATAGTGTTCCATATAGGTACAGGCAGTCCCCGGGTTACGACGGGTTCAGCTTACGACGTTCCGAGGTTAAGGCGCTTTGCAATTATATTCATCAGAAATTAGTTCCAGGGTTACGACGCATGTTCCAGGGTTACGACGCCTACTACACTTATCTGGCAGATGAAATATGACACCAAAAATGCAAAATAATCAATAATTAAAGGTTATTTTGATGAAAAATGCAATAACAATGCAGTTTACATAGTTTTCAATGCACCCAAAGCATTAAAAGTAAGGTTTTCTTGGGATTTTTGACGATGTTCCGGCTTACGACGATTTTCGGCTGACGACGCATCTCAAGAATGGAACCCCCATTGTAACCCGGGGACTGCCTGTATACATCTTCACATTTCTTAGCCTAGCATAGGTGCCTACATTGCTCAAAGCCACCAACTTCTCTACCTGAATTCTTTTAATCTGTGCTCAAAAGTGCACCAGTGCTACCCTTCTTACAGAGTATTCACCTTGTTGCCAATTTGACAGTTATTGCAGGCTTTCCAACTGTGTTTCTTCTGTAGGATTTTTCCTTTTCACTGCCCTGCACCATGGAGCAGAATAATTGTATCTTCACACAGTAATAAAGGAAAAGCTTTGGATCTATTTCACTAAGATCATGGAAAAATAACTGCAGTCCAAATTTATATCTTCCATGCTAAATAACCAAATACAACTTATTACGAAGGGTAAATGATGAAGCAGGATTTACATTTGAAAAGGGTGGTCATATCAGAGCTTTTATAAGTTTCTGTGCTGAAGCCCCATACTTTAGCTAAACTCTGAGGGTCATGCGTTTCAATTGGTCGGTTTTTTTTTTTTTTTTCTTTTCCGTGATGATTAATGTGGAGTCTTTCTTACAAACATTTTTACAATACTATTTGGAAATGATTACTAGTGTAAACTAATAATAGAGGCATGGGGGCATGGGTTGGTATGTGTGTGTGAAGATTAGGCAGTGCCTTTTCTTTACTCTTTAGGAAACTTTCATATATTGTGAACTATGTTCTATTATAAGTACCATTGCTTTTTTATTCTCATCTGAACCAGCAGGTCTTCCTGCCCATACCAAGTGGTCTAACACTGGACATAGTATCAGTACACCTTTTTTCTTTCATGTTCTGTTATTCTTGTTATGCACATGCAATGCGATGTTAAATCCTGATATATCTGGAGGTTTTTATCCAGATTTAACTTGAGGTTCTGTGTTCTTGAGAAGTAGTACAGGGGTGGAACTCTTAAATTTTGAAAATATAATTAACTTTTAAGTCACTCAGATTTATAATATGTCGTTTTCATATAGTGATTAAAAGGAAGAGTACTTTGCATTATTTTAATTTTCACCCTTGTGCTCCTTTCAGAATACTGCTGCTATATGGTCCATTAGCCAACTAGTCCCTTGAGTGTAGTTGTATTTTGTTCCTGCATCAGCTTCAAGACATCGCCATGGAAACTACATGGAAAAGCTTATCTGTGAAATTAATAGCCCCTGTCAAATCCACCATCAAAGACTTGGGTTTCAAGCGCATGACACCTGTCCAGGCAGCTTGTATTCCGTTGCTCCTCAGCCACAAGGATGTTGCAGCAGAAGCTGTCACTGGTAGTGGGAAAACTCTAGCTTTTGTTATTCCTATCATTCAGATTCTTAAACAGCTAGATACTCCATTGAGGAAACATGATATTGGAGCCATTATTATATCCCCTACTCGAGAGTTGGCTACTCAGATATATGAGGTGATAGAGAAGTTTTTGGTGCATGTGCCTGAGCTGACAGCCATGCTCACTGTAGGAGGATCATATGTTGGTGAGGATATTCAGGCATTCTCTGAAAGGGGAGCTCACATTCTCATAGCTACCCCTGGCAGGCTAGAGGACTTGTTTTCCCGCAACATCGAAAATGGTCCAAGCTTTGCTGCTGGAGCAAGAAGACTAGAAGTTTTAATTCTCGATGAAGCAGACAGACTTTTGGATTTAGGATTCATGACTACTTTAAATACAGTCTTTGCTTATCTACCCAAGCAGAGAAGAACAGGCCTTTTCTCAGCTACTCAAACTTCAGATGTTATCAGCCTCATACGTGCTGGTTTAAGAAATCCCCTCCAGGTCAGAGTCAAAGACCAAGACTCCAAAAGTGATCAGAGAACGCCAGCAACTCTTCAGAACTATTTTATGGTTTGTCAAACTGAAAAGAAGTTTGATATCTTTGTTGCACTTTTGAGGGAAAGGACAAAAGAAAAGACGATGATTTTTCTTCCAACTTGTGCGAGTGTTAAATACTTTAATGTTCTTTTACATAAACTGCTTAAGAATACAATAGTTCAAGCTATTCATGGTAAGATTAAAGAAAAAAGATTCAAAATATTTGATGATTTCAGATCTTCCGAGGCGGGTGTTTTGCTGTGTACTGATGTGATGTGCCGTGGCGTAGATATACCAAAAGTTGATTGGGTCATTCAGTATGATCCACCCTCTAATGCTGAAGCATTTGTTCACCGATGTGGGCGTACTGCACGTATTGGTAATGAAGGGGCAGCAGTTTTGTTGTTGATGCCATCTGAAACCGCTTATGTCGAGTTCATTAATATTAATCAGAAAGTCAAACTGGATCCCTTGGAAAAGCCCAAATTTGTTCCCTCTTTAGTCAAGAAAATCCGTAATCTTCAAATAAAGGACAGAAGTTTAATGGATAAGGCCAATAGAGCCTTTGTGTCCTATATACAAGCATATTCAAAACATGATATTAAATTTATATTGAATATTAAAAAACTTGATTTTGGTGGTGTTGCAACGAGTTATGGTTTGTTGAAGATGCCAAGAATGCCAGAACTGAAGGGTGTTGCTGTGAAAAATTTTGAAGCCATTGAGATGGACTTTAACTCTGTAAAGTATAAGGATAAGGAACTGGAAAAGAACAGACAAAAGAAACTGAAGGACTTTCAGGAGACGGGAAATGGCCGGGACTGAAGCAGGCGCCAAAGCCAAAGAGTCAGCCCTGGTCCGAACAGAAAGATAAAGCTTTGAGGAAGAAGAAGCGGCAGGAAAAGAAGCAGAGGAAGCGGAACCGGAACAGGTTGACGGAAGAGGAGATGGAGGAATTAGACGAAGACTATCGAATGTTGAAGAGGAGACGAAAGGGCAAAGTTTCAGATGTGGAGTTTGATAAGCATTTTGGCATTGAAGAAGAAGAAGAAGCAGTTGATTAATGAAGTTTCACTTTGATTTGTGGTAGATCTGTATGTGTATACCAAGTCTTAGGTATTTCATTATAAGCATAGAGACAAAGAATGTTTTGTTATGCAGGCATGTTTCAATTCAGAATTTATGAGAGATAGGTCCTTTTAACTTTTAGAATGGCAGAAAAGTGGAAAGTATTTTTGTGCGCTCACTCCTTGTGTGTTCATCTACCCAAAATTATATGAATATCAGTACCTGAATGACTATAAAGTAACCTGTTTTTCTAGTGTGCTACAAAGTATGATTACCTAATAATATTTAAACTATCAGATGGCAGACTAATATACTTTCATTTATTATCTCTTATGTAAGTATGAGGAGTTGAGGAATATAATTATCAGTTGTCTTTGAAGCCTACAAACAATGAAATAGCTCTGAAACATTGATATCTTTTCATCATTAATAACTTTCATGACAACAAAGAATTTCAAACTCAGTAAATGGGAAATGTTTCATGTATTTTATTGCTTTGATTTGAAGAAATCAAAGCATAGTCAGTCAGTTGATCAAGCTGCTATTTCTTAAAACTTTTAAGTTCATTTTGAATATGTCTTGATATGAACTTTTATTTGATACTATTTTGATATACTGTATCATGTAAATTTTGTTGTTGTTGAAGTAATACTTGTTCAGAGATTAGCAGTGGCTATTGCCATCACATAAAGTAATAAAAGTTTACTATATATATTGGTTGTGTTTGTTGACCTTACAGATGGGCTATGATTCTTAGCAGTACATACAGCCATTGTTGTTTGGAAGACCCTGAATTTTGCATTCCTTGAAGGAAACAGTCTATTACAGAATGCCTCTAGGAAATAATGTGAAAACCTCATCACGTCTCATTCCCAGATTAATGATTTGCTTGACATTTGTGCTAAGTATTATTTTCTTCTAAAGGGAAGGAATTAGGATTAGTTTTTTTTATTTCACAGTGATAGTGAAATGTTCATACAATTCATCCATGTTCATATTTTAAGGTCAATCTCCTGGAGATCCGTACGTTGACAAACTTCCATTTAATCTGCACCATCGATTCAATTCATCAACTGTTGCAGGAAGAGCCAATGTAAGTTACTAGCATACCTTAGTTGCATTTGTAATAATATGATGTTTTATTTTGGAATTTTTTCTTTCATTTTAATATTTTTATCTAGCAGTTTGAAGACCTGTATGAAGTATATAGTATATACTATTTCAAATATTCTGTAGTTTGATATATCTTGGAAATAGTCAGGTGTAATATGTAAAATCTTTGTGCAATTCAGTACAGATGAAAGGTGCAAATGGTTCAAAGGTTATTCATTTTATTGCTGGTACAAAGGATGTATAAGATTGTCAGATTTTTGGTAATAAGCGTAAATCTCGGTTATTGGGGTTGTAGAAGACCCCTGCAAGAATTCTTTCTTGTTTTAGGTGATATTCAGTTAGTTATCAGTACAGTAATATATTTTGAGAAAATGTCATGAATATGAATTCCCCTCCCCACCTTACCTTACTTAGTTATATAATATACTACCCTAAACCTATATATATATTATATTATATTATATACCATACATAATTATAGAAATATATATACTTATTATAATATACCGATGATACCCTAGCCACTCATTCATAATAATATATATTATATAATTAATATTATATATATTAAAAGATATATATATATATATATATTATATATATAGATATAATTTCACAAGAAATAACATTCAAGTAGTTGTTTTCAAGAACCAGGTAACAAAAACAGTTACGTGACAAATTAAAGCACAGATTTTGTACAAGCCATTCAGTCATGAAAATATGTTTACTTCCTTGCAAATGGGTCAGGAGCACAAGAATGAAGTCTTCACGTTAATTTGTAACTCCTGAATCTCATGATCTGAGCTTCCTTATGCATCCCTTGTCAAGAAAATTCCTTCTCTAGGCCAGTAGTAGATGTATAGAGGGATTTACCTTGGCACTGACTGCAAGGCACTCCCAGGCATATCTAGGAATTATCCATGGCACTAACTGCAAGGCACTCCCAGGAATATCTAGTAATGGGGCTTATTTATTTATTTATTTATTTTTTATCTAATGGTCTTGTATGTCATATACTAGATTTTGCTTTTCCCCAGAGAGGAAAAATAAAAAAATTTTGGGAAAAAGGCTATCAATTGAAGTAGTCATTATGTTTTTTAACTCTCAAATCTGTAAGTTATCCATAGAGAAGCACCACATTAATGGTTTTGGTGTGAGAGCATTGAGCTTTGACCAAGGTCAGTTTGTTTTGATATAAAGGATATGAAATAATTTTCCTTTAAGGACCAATACAGAATTTTCCAAGGTACTGAAGTTATTTGCTTTTAAAGTTAATTGTAGAAACTTTTTATTTGTTTAGATATTTCATTGGTTGTAAGTGCAGACAAATATAAGTTAACTAATTTGTGAATGGAGAAAAGTCACTGTGAACATTCCTAAGACTGCCTGGTGGCGAGATAAGTGCTATGTATTGATAGCAAGATGCTAGACCATTTCTGGTGCATTTTGTGTAGCCAGCCAGTCTTATGAAAAGGTCCTTTGTCACAGGTTTGAATGAGGTGTAGTTTGAACATCAGTTCTACTTAGCACATTCTGTAGTATATTGATACCAATCACATTTTTTTTTATATAAAATACAAATCTCTTATAACCATACCACTATTGAAGTAGCCTCACCAATTTCTTATGATTTCAACATGATTTTCTAAGTGAAGTATTCGTTTGCATGGCCTACGCATTACATTGTTTTTGATTTCCAGAAGATGCTGATCTTTCTAAACACTGAAATTAAATTCTTTTAGTGTCTTTCTTGGTTAAAATTTTAATTGGTTAACAAGTGGCAGGGTAAGAAATAAGGCTCATAGCATAAGTTCTTCATTAAGGAAGTTGACAATTGCGTGATTGTATGCATTGCCCTTTGTAGATAGCGAAAGCAACCATGGCCCTCGTGAGTGTAGCAACTTTAGGAGCATACATCGTAGGCCCATCGGTTGTAACAGCTCTGTCTTCGACTCCTGCGCGTCAACTCAAGGAAAAGGAGGCAGATGAAACAAGCAGCCCATCAGAGGTATAAATAAAAATCTTGGGACATCTCAAGTGTCACAACTCTTTTAAAAGACCAATACAGATACCCTCTTACTACTTACAAATGAGTAATGTACGTTCCGGACAGCCGTTTCTATGTTGAATTGCTTGTAAGTTGGTTACTGTACTCTTCATGCCTATTTAAGTACAATGTGATTAAAATCAATACAGTACTGTATGATTTTTTATCCTAAAGCACAATACACTGTACATAAAGTACTGTATATACAGAATAGGCGCGGAAAACAAAATTGTTAACTTTCTGGCGGCGAAGGGGAGCACTTTGAACTATTTTGATTTGCTATCCCATTTGTAAATTGAATGTTCGTGAGTAGGGTGGTGTCTGTAGTTGATTAAAGTGACGTAGGGTCTTCCCAAGAGGTCGTTCTCATCTTTGAATCAGGATCAGCAAGTGCAATAGAATCGCTAGTTTAGGTAGCAAATGTTTGTTTGCTATTGATGACTTTATCCCAATATTTTTGATGTCCCATGTCTAGTCATGCTGTAGCTTTCTAGTACTTCAGTATTGTCTTGTTATAAAGAGGCATCATTGAAAGGAGAAGCTGTCATGTTGGTGTAACTGTAGTTTTCTTTACCTTTGGAAATAAATACAGGGTATTTGTAATTATTGCTTTTATTAAGAGTGAAGAATTGAAATATAATTTTTACTGTATATATGGATAGATCTTCACCTTATTATGAAAAAAATATATAAAAACATGTTACAAACATTTAGGTTATAGTATCAGTATAGATTTTTCAGACCTAATTTACATTTTGTTAAATTGGGTAATTTCAGGTAAGACTGAATTATAGTCAGTAGAAATAATTGGGATGGAATTTGTTAACCTCTTTCCAGTTCAGTAATTGCTTCTTTGGAAAGCCTCAGAAGACATGCAGTTTCCTATTATTTATAAACGTTTAATAGAAAATGTGCAAATGCTCTTTTGAAGCAGCAGTGCTTAAAACTGTGTAAATAAAGTTTAGGCCAAACATTTGCGAGTTTCATTCAATTTTTACCTGCAAGCATGTGATCATTAAGACATAGTATTTTGTAAACAAAAGGTATTAAATCATAAAACAAATAGCAGAGAAAAGTCAATTTATTTCACTGTAAAGGCTGTAAGTGACATACAAAATGCTGGTCAGAATATTGTAAATTCATCAGGTATGGTTAGAGGATTTCATTATCAGCAGTTCTAACACCAAAACAGCTTGTTAGGATATTGGACGATCCATTATGTTAGTATATTAGGACATGGTCAAATAATGTGTCATCTCTTCATCATACCTCATCAGGTTCTATCAGTTAGGCCTCCAGATTTCTTCAAACCCAAGTATACGTACTTTATGGTTCAAGCAAAAATTGTTTTGTTAGTAGAAAATGTTTAATGTAAAAGCATATGGATTTGATGTAAAACCATACGGATTTGTAAGAAACTGTTAATGATACATACGACTTTTGGATATGGTATTCTACTTTAATGCAAATTAAGTACTGCTGGGTTCTCAGGGATGCATTTGTAATAGAAGGAAGTTCAACTTGTCTTGCTATTACTTTAAAACAAGCAACAGTTATAAAATACAAATTATATTCGTTTATTTGGTAGAGTGCAATATAAGATACAAGTCTTGACCTTCTTGCTGTACCTGTACTATTTTAAAACAACAGTCATAAAATACTTCATATATGTTTAGAACGATGCAGTGTAAGATACTTCAATGCTAAAGAAATCTGAACCTATTAAGGAAAGTGAAATTGCTATGAAATTACCTTACAAGCAATTGAAATTAGCATGGAATTACATCACCTTTCATGTAAAAGGGTGCATTCATCAGTAATGCTGGAACATAAAGTTTTGTAATGAAGTTATGCAGGTACAGTATATTTAATTTAGTGATCAGGTTAAAGAACTTAATAAATAAAGGTAAAAATGATAACACAGTGCACTAACAATAATACGTGATGCGTACTGTACTAATCATATTATAATAATAATCATCTTAATACTGTACACTTTCTACTGATAAAACTCAGTAAATATGCCCTTCTTGTTTATTTTCTTTATGTTTAAAGACCATCTCATTAAATTTTAAGGTAAATGATGTCAAAAGTTGGTTATGAAACTTGTACATTGGTGGAAATGGAAGATTGTTTGTGTTGTTCAAAGCATACAGTGTTGTTTGAGAGAACACTCGGCTCATATTTGCAGAAGCTAGTAGTGTTTATCTCTTAGGCAGAAAAAATTGCAGTAAGATAAAGTTAAAGAAGCTGGGTATCTATCTAGGTGGGAAGGGTCAAAGCCAATGCTTGAAAAGGTAGAAAGCATTGTAGCATTATTTTGCCAAAGAGTCAAATTTGACTTTATACAACATAGGATGTCAAGATTGAATAGTAAGGAAAAATCTTTGGTAGCTACTGATATTGCAATTTTGTTAGTAAATATTGCAGAAGAAATCAGTTTTTTCCACAGAAGATCTTTGCTTGGTCACCATCCCAATATCTTAACTAGTTATCTTATGGTTTAGACTATATGACAGTGATGATATAGGTGGTATCCAGGTCTTCACTTCTGTGCATGTTCCCCACTTGTGCAAAAAACCAAATTATGCTAAGAATCCTCTTTCCTGTATGTTACAGTTGGTTAATGACATATATAATAGACGTGCAGCATTTCCTTTGTGTACGTACTCTTGTATATCTGGTGTTGTGAGGAGTCTGGTGGAAACTTTTCCATTAAAGTGTGCAAAAGATTAATGGACAGTAGAAGAATGTGTTACAGTACAGTGAGTTTTATTAAATCTAACATCACAAATCTAGATTTTCTAAGTTTTTGAGAATTAAATTTGTGTTTTAGCATCTTACAGCATGTATTGGAGAAAGCCTTAAAGGGTATTATCCTAGGCCAACCAGTATATGTATTGGAATGTTGTGTCCCTTTATTTGAGATGATGTTTTTGTAATTTCTACAGTATTGTATCCATGAATGTTTTAAAAGAAAATACTATGTGTATATGAAGCCTCCACTTACCACCCTCATCCCCCAAGCCCCAAGAAGTAACAGCATGTTTTCTTTTTAAATGTGCAATAATAAATGTATGAACTTTCTCAGGAATATTATATTTCTTCATCCTTGTCTGTCTACTAGCCACCAGTGATGATGAGATAAACAAACAGTAGTGGGAGTATATCATTTTTGCTGAAATACTTTGCTCATGCGGCTTCAAAAAACACATAAAATAGCTGGGGGGAAAAAAAAAACACCTGATTAGGCTTGCTCAGCTCACCCAACTGCCTTTGCCCCTTCCCTCCTCAACAAAATTCTGAAATGATGCCCCTGTGAAGTATATGCTTGTAATTCTTTGTTTGTAGCTATGCTGGTGGCCTTTTTATGGCCAACAGTTAGTTTGCAGGGAGCGCTGAGCAAGACTATATGTACTGTTCGATAAATTCTCATCTAGACTTATGTTGTATTGTACAAGTTTGCAGAGGCCTGAAAATAAACTCACACCCACCTACTATAATTTTTTTTTAAAGAAAATGAATTATCAGCAGGTTTAAAGAAAATTCAGTTTTTCATTCATTGTGATGGTGTTTTATTTTTGAAATTATTCTGCATAAAAATAATGATGTGATGAGAAACTAAACTAAGCGGAGTCTTCAAAGAAAGGAAGGTAGTTTGTAAGTCTTTCAAAAGTTAGTTTTTTTCATTCTAAATACGTACTGTACAGTCTTTGTAGTAAAAGTTTTTCCAACAATGGATGTGGGTTAGGCACAAGTTTGTTCATCAAAAAGAATTTTATACTTATTTTTTTTATTTTTTTTTTTTTAGTTGGTGAATCCTTGACAGATATACCATGCTATCCTTTCAAAGGTTGGCAGTGGATGAATAAGGTTATAATTGCACTTCGGGTGCACTAAGTTTAAGAGGTAATAGGTAGGTGAAATGTATATAGTGTTGGGAATATCTGTACATATGATGTAAATCTTGAAAAGGACTTAACTATTCTTATTACATAAAAGCAACCGTCTCCTTTCCTCTCAACACTTTCGTATAAAAAATTAGTTTTGGTAACAATTTTATAAAGAAAATGCCATACTTTAGTTTCTTGAAGGTGGTTTTTGTATCATATAAATACATATAAGACTAGCAGAGAAGAAAATGACTACGAAAAAGGAGAAGGCAGTCACGTATGTAGCCACCTCCATTTTGGAAACGTGCATTGGGCTGTCAAAGTTCTTTGGGAGCCAGCCCTTGTTCGCCCACCAGTTTTGTCCTCTAATGATACTGAATCCTGCAAAACAGAGTTGGTAAAATTAAACTCGGTTGAAAAATGCTGTAATCTAATAAAAATGTTTGTATTGGAAAGGAAGTCAGTTCTAGTCACTGCATGCAGTACATTTACAAAGAATATGTGTTATTGCAATTCTAAATGTATATTTACTGAAGAAAAAAGGGATTAAATGCATTTTTTTTTGGTAGAAAGCACCAATGTTGTACACCTTGTCTTATTAATGTCCTTTTATGCGCTGATGGCATTGGAAGTAGACCATTCAAAACTGACAAGGATGCAATGGTTGGGTGTCACCTGTTTCCAACTCAGTAGGAATTAGAGAAATCTCAGCTTATTCAGTGTTAGTAAACTCCTACCTTTACTGGAGTGATTTTATCTTTCAATTAGTCATGATTGTTTTTGACCTGTGGATACTTGATGGTAGCCCATGTTATGCAATCCTTGTATGCAGAGAATGCAGTTCTCCACTAACAGTTACACTGTACATACATATCTTATGATGTTAATGTATCATGTTTTAAAAACAGATGAAAGGTTGCTGCAAATTGCAGATTGGGGGAACTGCTTTTAAAATGTCTGTTGCTCTGTTGATGAAGTATGTTGGGTGGTTGCAGTGCCCTGTTAGGAGCTTAAACTTGTACGTATTTCTGCATGTAAAGTAGTTATGCAATTGTAGTTAACAGTTTATTTAACAATTTGGCCAGTCTTGATAGTTCATGAGTTTTTGGTGAATGAAATGAAACTTGTAACACAATTGTAGTTTGTGTAAATTTAACAATACATTATCAATTGTTCCGACACGGCATACAAACCTTCGGTCCTTTTACAATAGGAAGGTACTAGCGGCAGCTGGATAGGTCGTAAGCTTTCGAACAAGGGGTTCGGTAGTTAACTGCTTGTCCGACAGGCGCGCGCGCGCGACTGGGAGGTAAACTAATCACTTTTGCTTTCGGCCTGCTGGCGTGTAGACGTGTATCATCGCTCTCTGCCCGCTTCATCGTCGTTGCTTTCGCATGGTTGTGTTTTTCTTTTTCTATTTATCTAGTGAAACTGAATTGTAAGTACAATCATTTCATATTTATTTCCATTGAATTCAATTGTGAATTAAAGGATCTTGGTTTCTCCAACGCCCTCCGATTACCCGAGTGCCGGGACTGAGGGCGTAAGTGCGGGAATTCATTTTCCCAGAAATGATCCTCGTATTGTGTATGCTCGGTGCCGAGGGCGGGAGAGCGCTCGCTCCGAGCTTATATTTTGGTTGGAAATGTGTAGATGAAAATCGTAAGTAAGTGCCCTTTTCATTTATATTTTTTTGACCTGTATGCTCGTTGCCGAGCGAATGCGCTCGGCACGGAAACTTATTCTGTATGGAAGTGGAATCGCAAGTACAGTATTCTTTTTCATTTTCATATATTTATTTTGATTGTAGCAATACTCATTTTGGATCAGTTTCCGCTCTTACCCGGAAATTGATCCTTTCCCCTTTTTATTTGAATGAAGTGAAATCGCAAGTGCAGTTCTTTTTCATTTTCATTTTTTTATTGAGATTGCATTATTTACTTGGATCATAATCGGGAATGGATCCTTTTACCCTTGCGCTCGGTACCGAGGGCGCAAATGCGCTCGCTCCGAGCTCTTATTCATTGTGAAGTGAATCGTAATGCAAGATTCTTTTTCATGTTATTCCTTTTATTATTGATTGCATCAATATTATTTTGGTTCAAGTTCCGCTCAGTCAGGGAATGTTTTCGAGCTTTATTACTCATTAAGCTTTAACTTTTATTCATTATATAATTTGAATTCTGATTGAATCAGTTTATATTTGAACATTATCAAATGTGTTGTCAGGTTCTTGAAGATATCTGTAGCCTGCATCGTCATTCTCTCTCTCTCTCATCTCACTCGTCTCTCTCTCTCTCCTCGTTTCTCTTCCATCTCATCCTCTTCTTCTCATCTCTCTCTCATCTCTCTCTCTATACCATATTTGTTGTAGAATTGATGAATGTGCATGAATGTGCCAAACATCAAATATTTCATAAAATAATATTTTTCTCCATTAAAACAATTTCAATTTTTGGATGTTAGGATAAATGAAAACGATAAAATTAATAGACATTTTCTTTAAAATAAGGCACTGTTTTAGTAAAAAAAAAATTCTTTCTCCCTTTTGAAGTACTCGTGGACATTGAATATGACTTCTCGTGTCTGAGCACTTACTTGCTGTCGTGGGGAGCCTTCCATCTTAAACCGTCACGCTTGGGTATCAGAACCAAAGTGATAAGCTTCTTAACCTTCCTGACCAGAGACAGAGAGAGATGTGGCATAGTGTATGCCAAATCTACACTGTTTTTTCGCCTTAAGTGAGATTTAATGAATGAAATTGGCGCAAAGCGGCAACGTCGGAAACCTACTATATGTTTCATGACATTCTGGACAGACTATACTACTGTTATTTCCGCAGGTGCTATTGCCACGAGGGTGGACCTTGGTGAGGTATGGGCGTCCTTCGATTTGCAGGGCGTGCCTAGTGTCCAGGGGCGGCGGTTCTATGTCTGGGCCTGCTGCGGTCACCCATGGAGTGGTGACCACGAGAACGATATCGACTCCAGGTGACGACGTCCCTCCTCACCTGGTGTACTCGCCTCACGTGGTAACAGTCTTGCCTACAGCCGCTGTGAAGTGCCGTTCGCCGTACCGAGAGGGGGGCGTGCCGCCACCGCTCGTGGTTGCCGCGCTGCCGCAACCACACTTCCACTGCCCTAGAGCTCGCCCCTGGACCTGCCGCCGGTACCAGGATGTTGCTGGCTGCTACTCCACCTCCTGTGTTTCCGGTGCTGCCTGCCGTACCTGCCGATTCTGTACTGACTGTCCATGCAGTTGCTGCGCTGGCTGTCCCTGCCGTTGCTGCGCTGGCTGTCCCTGCCGATGCTGTGCTGGCTGTGCCTGCTGTTCCTGAGATGCCCATACCTGCTGACGTCGTCCCTGTTCGTGGTGGTACTACCCCAGACTTTGGTCTGTCTGTACAGGTGCGTCCGGGCCCTGTGGCTTCGGCTACAGCAGCCCCGGCTCCGCCCTGGATGGCAGATCTTATGTCTGTCCTGAGGAAGCTGACGAAGAAGAGGAGGAAGGTGTCGTCGTTTTCATCTTCTTCATCGTCGTCGGCTGCCGCCTCTTCCCCTTCGACTTCTAAGGCTTCACAGCCGAGGAAGAAGAAGGTTGCCTCCTCCCTCCTAAGAAGTCTCCCTCGGGAGCTTCTCGGGACCCGTCTCACCTCGGTGGGACGGGAGGGTTCCTTCCGCTGGTCCTCCTGCTCCTTCGGGAGCGGGGCCCGTCTCTTCTTCCGCAAGGAAGAAGACTACGGGGACCAGAGGGGTACCGGCTAACACCGGTACTTCCTCGCCTGGTGTCAGTGGTTCTGCCACTGCATCAGGTTCCGTCTCGGCCTCTCGTTCGCGGGAGGTACCGAGTGTACGGTCGCCTACCAGCGACCGTGCAGCCAGGAACCAGACCTCTGAGCCCGCTCAGCGTCAGGTTCACGGCACGGAGCGGAAGACTGGTGACAGCCGCTCACGCGACTCTCACCAGACCAGCTCTCGCTCTCGCGGCGACCAGCTGGCTGCCCGGGATGACGTGACGGTCCACGACCAGCCACGGGCTGAGGCTGGGAAGAGGTCCCCCCGTTCGCCGGTGCCAGCCACGGCTGGAACCAGCGACGTGACGTGCCGTGAGGACAAGCACTCGTTCCTCACTGTGACAGTGGAGCCTGCAGGTCGCCCTGACCTTCGCTCTCACAGAGCGATCGGGTACGGCAACCAGCACCAGCTCTTCTGACACTCGAGATCGGGGCTGCTGTGCTCAGTCCAGCCGTTCTCCACGGCGAGACGGTTCGACCAGGCCTGCAGCTCGATCGCCACCGCGGGTTGACGATCGCCTGCAGCCCTCCAAGCCTGCTGGTTCTGCCAGCGAGCGAGGAGGGAGCATCAGGTCTGCCTCTCCCGTACCTTCAACCTCCTCGGGTTACACCGGGAGGAGCGAGGTATTGAGGAGTGATCGTGAGGGGTGCGCCCCTCATGATCCCACCACGACGCCCTACGTGCCAGGCACGGTTCTTGGACCGGCCAGGACGTATGCGCAAGTGGATGGAGAAGACCGAGAGGGCTGTCGCTGTTCCCCCTTCTTAGGAGGAAGGTTCTCGGAATATGCTCTTGTTCGAAGGGCTTGACGGTTCTACTCTGCAAGATGCTGTGACTTCCGAGATCCAGAGGAACTTTGCCGAGGTTATGGCGCTGTTTCGTCAGCACAACGACCTCGGGGAAGGATCGCCGCTCCACACCCACAGCAGAGCCACGTCTCGGCTCGAGTCGTTTTGGGTGCCCGATGAGGGAACCCAAATTGACGGTGGGTCTGCCGCGATCGGAGCTTGCCGACTGTGTTGAACCAGGTAGTCTCTCGTCTCCGGACAAGAAGGCTCTCTCAGTTCTGGCCGGTCGAACAAGCTACTTCACCTCCTCTACTGCGACAGAGGCGTTTCTACGTGTCTTCGGACACCGTATTTGAATGGACTGGAATGAGTCGGAGGACGGTATCGGCTCTCTCCTGTCAGGTGTCGATCAGCCCCACCCAGACGACGTTCACAGTGGCGGCAGACCCTTACCTACAGTATGAGTTCGTAACCCTCCTCGGGAAAACGTTTTCTCCTGACGATACGTTTTCCCAGGCTCTGAGCTGGCTGCTCCTTTTCTTCTCCAACTGCTAGTTCCGCTGGGAAGGCGAGCCAGTATCCAATTCCTCCCCCATTCCCTCTCCTTACGGCTACGAGGGAAAGGGGAGGGATCCTACAGAGATTTCTCTGTAAGATCCCACGTTAGGGGCTGCGCTACCGGGGGGACCTTCGGGTCCTACCTGACGTAAGCCCCGGTCGTTGAGGAGGGATCCTGCCCCTTTCTCGATTTCTACGGGAATCGAGAGGACCACCAGCCGATGTCGTTTGACGAATTCGGTGGGGGTTTCGCAGAGTGCTTAGAATTCTACGGAATTTCTAGCGCACTCAGAGTGTTCGAGTTTTTTACTATCTCCAAACACTTAAGCGAGACCACTGTCCAAAGTGAGCGAGAATCCCCGATAATTGTTACACGATAATTGGGAACCTCACTTATGCTCGAATTCCTGTAATTTCTAGCATTTGGAAGAAGACTGCTGCTGAAAGAAGAGTATCTCATAGTAGGCGATTAACCTGAAATAGAGAAGAGCGGACGGGAACTTCCAGTTTGGCGTGAACTATCGTCTTCGGTATTCTGTTCACCATTGAAGCTTTCCTTTGGGAAAGACTTCTCCTTCACTCTCTTGACTAGAGAACGAAGGCGGTCGATCTCCAATCCTTATTCTCATTCCTCGAGGGGAAAAGAATTTAGGATGGAGGTCGTGGTACAGAACCTACAAATATACTACGTATATTACCCTCGCGACATGATTCTTTTAACAGTTGAATTGTCCGGGGGGTAGGCGCATACCGTAGTTAACTCTACGGTTTGTGACCGAGACGAATTGTATCTTAATTGAACTGCAACTCGGAGCTGCCTGCAACCTCCCAGCAGTTATCAGTTTCGATTTTAGATACTTGGTATTGTCACGACACCACCAAATCAGCTTTAGTATTTACCGAAATCTGTTTCGTTTAAATATAATTGCTCGAGCGTATTCTTTATGCTCGATGGTTCTAGCCGAACGCTTCCTTCGTGGAAGGGATTAACTGGCAACTCAGGATGACGAGTCACCGAGAGCTACTGCGTATTGAACTGCCTGATAGCAGCTCAGTATCAGCTAGGTCTCGGAGATGCACGGTCGGTTACGTCTCTCTCTCCCCTGGTTTGATTGACTACCGAACCGTATCTCTACCCAACAATCATGGACTTAGGTCTCTGATTAACGGGGATTCTCGCAATAATGAAGGACCATCTACTGCTGTGACGCTCGAATGTTTCATCACCTTCGACATTGCGAGAATTTTCAACAGATATCTCTTGGACTCTCATCTTTCTGTTTACCGCACGGTAACAGAAGTCTGTACTAGTCTCCCGCTGCATCGCACCGCGATAATGCGAATGATTTTTGCAGACATCTGAGTTTGTCTTCAAAATATCTCGTATTCGTAGGTGTGCAATTATTCATTGTTCGCCCCGAATTAACAGATGTGTCAGAAGACATCGCCTACTCTCCGACCTGACAGCTCTACTTCCAAATGTTCAGCCCATGAGAAGCAGTTCTTCAGGCAGTATTTCCCTGTGTCTTCATTACTGAAAAGCGCTCCGCTTTTATTGCAACTACGATCCTCACCGGACAGCAATGGATAGCGGTTAGCGTTCTCAGTCTTTGTAGCACAGGTTCAGAATCTTGAGAATCCTTCTCTCGGTTCAGCTGTGAAGACGTAGGTTGCATTTTCTGTACACCTTCGTCTTCAACGACACATAGTGTTGTTTCTCCTTAGCTGAGAATCAACTATACTATGAGATATCTTGCCATTAGGGACCTCGGTCTCTAGAGGGCAATTGACTTTCGCCTGTTGGGCACATGCCTTAAGAGAATCGTCACCTCGCCTTCTGGCATCGGTGACGAACAAATTATTTGTTTAGTCTCTTGGCATAACCCTTTTAAGGCGAAGGTCACGTGACTTGCTCGGGTGCTTGGACAACTTGCCTCCTACCGAACGCAGTCAGTCGGCAGCTGTCAGAGCGCCCAAGTCAGTTACGAACTTCGCTGTGGACTTAGTTCGGTTGTTCCATAACAGTCTTTTCTTCGTCCTAACGGCTTGTCACAGTACCCATACCATCAACACCCACCATTGAGTGTCGGTGTCCTATCCACTACCGAGAAGAAGAACTTCACTGCATGGGGATAGGAGAATGTGAGATACTTCGCTGCAGACGGATAGACCAGTATGGGTACAGGACATCACCGAAGTCGAGAAGAGGGATAGGTCATACGACCATTCCCTTCTTTTCCTCTGAGGTAATTGCATGACTTTTCCTGCGAAGTCAAGCATCCAGGGGATGGGGATTCGTGACGCTCGATTTCGTACCGACTTCGTAGCGAAGACTCAGAACCCTTCGGTTCCTGACGATCGGTTAGAGTCCTTCACAATCCCCTCCCTAATGGACTTCACCGCCTTCGATGCGAAGGAGATGCTGCTTTGTCCTGTGAAAGCGCGACCGCGCTTTCTGAAGAAACTCGACATCCCAGGCTGAGTGTTGAAGACTCTTCGTCAGCACCAAGATGACCTAGAAGTACACTCCCTCGAGTTACACAAGAAGTTCTCTGTGGCGCAGGTACTGAACGGCAGGGGTCTGGTACAACCAGACCACTGGCACCTCCTTCTACCTTTTGGATATTGCCCACAGGTCCTTGGATCGTTTTCCTTGGGACCCGTGGTGGCTGCTCAACACATTGTGTAGCAGGCTGAACAGCATCGAGTCCTGGTGTGACTGTAAGAATAGATAAGTGAATGAGAGAGTGACTGGCTTCTCTTCCTATCTTTTTCTCCCCCTCTACCTGTGGGTAGAGGGATACGGTCATCACCTTGCTGGATAAGGACGAGATGCAGGTGAGCTACTCGACAGAGCCCCATCCTATCCCTTTCACTAGGGATGGGAGCGAATATCCACCACTTCCTCCTACAAGGGGGGGGAAGTGGATGCCAACAAGAGACAAACCATAACTTTTATGTTGCCTCTTGCAAATAGGAACTTGTTCTTGTTTGCTGGTACGAAGAGATACGCTTGCCTCTCTCTTAGTACTTGGTCCAGAGGTCTGACCATTGATCCTGTGGTGCACACCCCGATCAATCGGACAGAGGCTTGGATCCCTCCCTCGCTCTTACGACCAGGGAGGCATTCCAAGGTTGGGCGAACACCAGTCTGTTCACAAAAGACTCAGATTCCTCCCACCAAGAAGTGAGTCTTCCTATTGTAAAAGGACCGAAGGTTTGTATGCCGTGTCGGAACAAATGACAATTTGTCCAAAATTGCATTTTTCTAACTATACAAACCTGAGGTCCTTTTACACATAGTCCCACCTCATGCCACCCCTCACTCTGCAGTTTTTGCTTGGGCCAAAAGCAAAAGTGATTTGTTTACCTCCCAGTCGCGCGCGCGCGCCTGTTGGACAAGCAGTTAACTACCGAACCCCTTGTTCGAAAGCTTACGACCTATCCAGCTGCCGCTAGTACCTTCCTATTGTAAAAGGACCTCAGGTTTGTATAGTTAGGAAAAATGCAATTTTGGACAAATTGTCATATTTTAAAGATTGTTGAACAAAAATCAAACAAATTTTTAGTGCATAAATGGTAAATTTCAAGGTTTTAACCATCAGACCTTTGCAATGTGGTGTTAACTTGAATATTTGTACCAAACAGATTTGATTTGGACAAGGTATTTGACTTGTATTTTCTTAAAGCACTTTAGTTTTAAGCACCACCAAGGAAGGCCATTTGGACACTAGATAACAGGACCAGACCAATCTTTTTCTGGAAGCCAACCAGGAAAGCCTGTTGGGCAAGGGAGTCTGGGACCAGGCCAGCCTCTATCCAAGCAAAAGATGCACACATTTCTTATTTACATGTTACACTTAAAGAGGCTCACTCTCCCTTCAATGTACTGAAACTTGTTCTACATAGTGTGGGTGTATCCTATGGTTAAGTTATCTAAGTGCTTGAAAAAGATAAATAATACTTTCTTAGCTACTTCTATTTTGATATACTGTATGTATACTGTATAATACACTCTTCGTGATCTACTTCATTCATTTTCAATAGAAGTGTGCAGTATAAGCTTTTTTTCTGTAAAAGAATTATGGAAAAACAGCATTCATATGTTTTCCATTCTATATTTAGGTGAATAACATCCAGAGCTACTGGTTAAGTCATTGTCCTTAATATTAACAGATGGAGAGTGGCATGCCATTTATCATAATATTCTACTTCTCTTCCACCTGTTTGACATGCAGTAATTTTCCTTAACTATTTTACCTTCAGGTAGTTGCTTTGCGTAAAGTTTTCACCTTTTTAACAGTGCTCTTTTCTCTGCACTGAAGGTACCTACATATCCCCTGCAAAAAGGAAATAATATTCCATACTTCAGTGATATTAAGTACAGTACATAATATATACAGTGGTCCCCCATATTTGCCAGGGATGCGCACCAGACCCCCCCCCCCCCCTCCCCCCCCCTCCCCCCCGTGAATAGTTGGAACCCCCTATAAAAATGCATAAAACCTCCTATTTTGTTAGTTAAAACTCAAGAAAAACCCATGAAAAATTTTTATGCCTGGTTTTTTAAATAGTTTTACCACAAAAAGTGCATTGTATGATGAAACTGATTAAAAAAAACCCAGGAGTCTGTGGATATTTCTCATAGAAAAATACCGCGAATAGGCGAATTTTCCGCATATGCGGGGAAACGTTCCAGAGAGAAATCCACGAATGTGCGAGTCTGCGAATCCGGAGAACGCGAATATGGGGGTCCACTGTATTGGCTTCCTAGAATAGACTGCTAAGTGTAATAAAGTCATTTAAAATGTGGTCTTCATTTTAAGATGCATTTTTCCCCACCAAACTTTAGTAAAAAATTTGCAAAAATTTATGGTAATGCTCGAAAAGTATTTAGCAAAAATTTGCAAGATTCTGGCATACCTGAAGGAGGTGGTGTAGGTGCAGTAATATTATCTGGTTCAGGAAGCAATTCGGGCACAGGAGTAGTGGTAGTTACAATAACTTCTTTCGTTGGACAAGAACAGCGACTTCCACACCTTGGTTGGAGTATGTCCATGCGACCAAGTATAGCGGATGTTTCGTCTGCGTGGCCGACCTAATGCATAAATGAAAAATTTTATTGAGATTAATAGACAGCTATACACTGCTAGTAGGATTTTGTATATATTCTGGTCAATTTATGCCTTTTATTTATAGGTAAAGTTCTTCAAATAATATACATGTTGAAATTTTAGTCCAATTATGCAGGTGCACTATGAAGTACAAATGCTGTTAATAAAAGATTTTTTTTTAGCATTTGAGCTGTTTAAATCCATATCTTCATGTAATATTACTATCATAGAGTTCTGCTGAAGTCTATAGAAGTTTTCTGACACTTTCTAGATACTCCTATATCATCATATAGGCAGTCCCTGGGTTATAACCGGTTCAGCTAACAACGTTCCGAGGTTAAGGCGCTTTTCAATTATATTCATCAGAAATTATTTCCTGGGTTACAACACATGTTACAGGGTTACGGCGCCTATAACGCTGACCTGGCAGAAGAAATATGACACCAAAAATGCAAAATAATCAATATTTGAAGGTTTTTTTGATGAGAAATGCAATAAGAATGCAGTTTACATAGTTTTAAATGCACCCAAAGCATTAAAAGTAAGGTTTCCTTAGGATTTTTGACGATGTTCCGGCTTACAACGATTTTCGGCTTACGACGCGTCTCAAGAACAACCCCCATCATAACCCGGGGACTGCCTTAATACAGTGGTTATAGTGTTAAATCCAGATTCTGCTTACAGACCTGTGTTAAGTTGCTAAGGGTGCCATTTGACATAAACTTGACAGTATATCGTGGGAAGTCTTCACTTCCAGGATCAAGATTTGCATCAAGAAGATCTGGGAAAGCTGTTGATGCTGCAGCATGCAATGATGCTTGACTTAGCGTGTCACACCATTCTTGATATTGGAGATTTTTTACTTCGTTGCAGAGCCCACCACTATTGCCGCACTTTGTGACTTGTGCTTCACGTAAAGCTTCAGCGTATACAAGAACTGCTGCAATGGCTGCTGGTGCACTAGCATCATACCCAAAATCTGAAGGCTCGCAAGCATCACACTTTGACATTGCTGCCACATATTCTCGTCTTGGTCCATCGGCTCCGTAGAAGTCCCGTTCCAAGTAGGATACGTACTCTGGTATTGTTGGTGCTGTCCGTTGTAGAATAACTAGAGGGGTTGTGATACCCTCCAGCTCAGCAGGTGGGACAGGCCCTGCATTCTCTAGCATTAGAATCAAGTCTGCTGGACCTCCTGGAGCCCCCAGTGTCCTTGCTAAGCTCTGAGCTTTATCCCTCGTTCCCAGAATAACTATAGTACCTGGACCATCTTGAAGTACTGTGGCCATAGCTTCTTCATCACCAGCTTCTAGTGTCATTTCAACACATCGATAAGCATCCTCAGCGGCTTCGCTGAAGTGCTCAGCCAGGGAACGTCCTTCCTCATCAGCTGTGTGCACAATGCTGAACGATTGCACTTTCATCGCTGCTAAGACATGCACTGCAGCCTGTGGATTTAACAAATAACAAACTTTACTAAAGCAACACTAAGATTATTGTAGAAATAATGTGATACTGATAACTAATGTTCAGCATGTTATGGAAATGCTAACATGCGTGTGCGGAATGTTGTTACCTTAGCTGATCGTTGTGGGGCGGGAGTTATGAGATTGATCGTATCAGTCACTACCACAGTGCGAGGCCCATAAGCAACTACAGGAGCTTGTAAAGCTCTTGTTGCCTTGCCAACAGCTGCTGCAGATGCTGCATCTCCAGGTCCTGTGAAAATTGTAGGATATTTGTAAAACATTTGATTGTTCTGATTTACTATGTAGCAGAAGGTACAAAATTAGCCCTATATTAGCAAGGAATTGGTTTAGCCTTAGAGCACATACTTGAATGTGCATATGAGAGTGAACCTCATATAATACATACACAGTTTTAATATATATTATACATTTTTGGTTACATTCATTTTTAAAGATATGTACTGTACTGTAATATGTTTATAAAGAGGTAAAAAAAATGTTATGGCCAACTTTTTCTATTACTCTGGTATTAATTCCTTAAATTCACTTCGTTAGTCAACTAATTCCTTTAATTCTCTTCCAGCTTTTTTGGAATACAGTGTATTTAAGAATGCTGTGTAATGGTAGGGATTATTTAGTGTCATGCTTGGCAAACCTGATGTATTTTTTTATATGGACTTTATTTTCTTTTTCTGTGTGTATGTGGACCAGTCTTTAGCATTCATAAAAGGGATCACATCTCATCAAGATAATTGTATCCATTACCAAAATCATTGTACACATACTGTATTTCAAGTTGTTAACAGGCAGCTGCCTTGGAGATATTGTTATTTAGAGACTACCAGTGTTGGAACGTAGTTCTTTGTAATTACTGCATGTCTTCTGTATAATGCTGTAAAAGAGTGCATGCAGTGCCAAATCTACAAATCTTGAACTAAGTAAAGTGTCAGCAGCATCATTTTAGTATATATTTTTCTTTGTTCAGAACTTAATGATTGCTTTAATTTAATGACCTTAAGACGTACATACATCTTGTGTTTTGGTGATTTAGCTGACGCGAATTCACGCACACACACTTACACATACAATACGTATGCACTGGGGCATGAAACCAGTTCATCTCATATTGGACTGGGCGGCCAGACTGTATGCTTATTAATGATATCAATAGTAAAAATAATAAAGAAATAATAACCTAATTGCTACAATTCTACAGACTAGACTAACCACAGTAGTACTTAAATAATAGAATGTGCAATGCCATAACCTATAAGACAATACATCCTTTGAGAGTGAATTACAACAGACATCACCAATGGATTTCATAAGTAGAAATTTACCCAAGAAACCAAGAGAAAGACTTGGGGTACACGACCGGGCATTAGATGCGAGGGATGCCAGTGCCAGCTTCACGCTGCGTGCCACTTCACCGCAGGTGTCGACAATGCGTAAACCTGAATTAGGAAAGATTCAATTATGAACTTATAAATATATAGTAGGTTGAGAAGGTAGCACGTATTCTAATTTTCTTATAGTTTGGTAATTTTTTCAAATTTTCTTATACTAGTTTGGTAATTTTTTTTATAGTTAGATGAGAAACTGTATATTCTATATGCAAAGAGTAGGTTTTAGGTTTTGTGACACATAGGGAATGGTTGGTGTTAAAATGTAAATGATTATGATAATATTTATCACTTACCAAGTTTGACTCCAGGGACCAGGTCTAGTTCATTGACTCTCTTCACAGCCATCTTTGTTGCCTCAAGAATTTGAACCTCTGTCATGCTGATCTGAAAAATAGGGGAAAGCAAATTTTTTATTCTTAAATATTGATAATACAGGCAGTCCCCGGCTTACAACGTTCCGAAGATATGACACTTTTCAATTATATTTGTCAGAAATTATTTCCAGGTTTACGACGCCTGTTCCAGGGTTACGGCACTTATGACGCTGATCTGGCACAGAAATATGACTCCAAAAATGGAAAAATAATCAATATTTGAAGGTTTTTTTCTGAGAAATGCAATAAAAATGCAGTTTACATAGTTTTAAATACACCAAAAGCATTAAAAGTAAGGTTTTCTTAGTATTTTTGACGATTTTCCGGCTTAAGACGATTTTCGGCTTACGACGCATCTCAAGAACGGAACCCCTGTCGTAAGCCGGGGATTGCCTGTACTTGGATTGTGGGTTGAGTGACCATCTCTCCTTCTTTCTTCTGGCAAGCTTCAGAATTCCCTTCCTGCTTCTGTTTTTGAAGGCATAACCTTCCTTCCTCTGAGAGGAAGGCGTGTTGTTTCCCTTGTAAATGAGCATAATGTTTCTTTCACTATCTTGTTTTCTTTGGCCCTGGGCTAGATTAAGGTTGTCAAGTTGACCTTTGGACTTTAAAAATGGTATGCTTAGGTTATAGTCACTTCTGAAATATGGTTAGCTTTTGTATTCTACTGAAAAGAAACCCTTACAAATACATATGTTAGTTGTTGAATACAGTATGATGTGTTGCAAGTATATTATACATTTTAACAACTATAATTCTGCAGACTCTATGCTTGATCATGTCAAAAAATCAGAAGTTCATTTTCTGAAGCAGTGCAAAAGTTAATGAAGTTTCAGGAGATGGTGAGCCAGTTCAAATACATACAATAAAAAATGTGTATGTTAAATAGGTACTGTATGTTGTACTATACTTTGTAGGTACTGTATATTGTACTATACTTTGAAACAAGACCCTGGATGCTTCTGGTAGTCATTTATTACAACTTCGTCAGCACTTAGTGCTGTTCCTATCTCGAGATATATGCAATTCACACTACCCACCTTTTGTGTCTCACCTTGTCACAGTGTTCTCCATGATGCAAAGGCAGCAGTACAGTAATGACTGCATCGCCCCATGCACTGTAAGTCTCCCCATCAGCCACTGTCAGGCACGCCCCTCTGCAGAACCTCACCCCTGTCTGCACTAGGAAGATCATCCATGCCAAACGCACTGCTAGAGTGGACATACTGTTGGGGGAAAAAGAAGCTCATAATTTTTCATTCATTCTGTAATGAAAGTAATGTGTACTGGACAGATAAAGGGAAAAGAGTTAAGTTTCATAATGAAAACTAGGATTTTGCAATACAAAAAATTCCATTTGGTATGCCTGTGAGAGAAATGCATTTGGAAATTAACAAAGGGATAGTTTCATCCATGCCAACAACATTTCTAGCCGTTAGAAGTCCAGTTGTTACAATATTGAAATATTGTAGTTTATATTATTCTTAATGTACATTCATTCTTATGGAATAAGCCTTAATAATCTCTCCTTGATGAGTGAGTTGACCCTGAACAGAACAATCACTCGTGGATGAAAGGATTAAAATATGACAAAGAGAAAAGAGTGAAATCAAACAGTTCACAGGGACTGATAGACAAAGAAATTTCACAGGAAAATGGAACATATGAGTAGCATTACAGCTCAGTTTCAGGTGAGGAATCAAGCACCAGGTCATCAGAGCAAACAATAGTAAGATAAGACTTCTATCTCAGCGTGAGGTGACACTCGCACTTTGAGATGCTTGGGAAATTAAGGAGAAAGTGGAAGAAGGCCTAACAGACTATCTGACTGTTTTTGTAAGTATTAATGACCATGGCAAGGGAAAAAGGCCCCGATTTCGAGCATTCCCCCCACCCCCCAGGAAATAAGGGAGCCAGCATTCGGCTGGCATCCACATGGGATTATCAGTATACTCCAGCAATGGTACTTACTACAACAAGAGATTTGGAGCAAGTGGCTCTCATGACATCATCATGGGAAGACTTATAAATGAAACCTATCTTGCTAGTAGCACTGGATTACACATTTTTCAAGTGGTGTAGAGAAGTGAGCTAGGAAACGGTGGTAACACCAAGCATTACCATATATGGTACTACTCAGAGTAAGTACTGCATCAGCAATGCACAGTGTGCTCACGGTCTAATATACCTATTATAGACCGTGAGTGTGCTATGAAAGATATGGTATTGTACGTAGTACTCCATTAAAGAATGATAAACTTCAAATGATATATTAATTGAAAGTGATGATATATCGAATGCATAACGGAGCAAGTATTTATTGTATAATTATCGTTGGGAACCTTAATAATACCAACTTTGTTTTCATCTTTGATGACATTGTAGGTACCATTTATGATGCTCGCTGAACATACTGCAAAGCACAGTTACTCATTCGTAAAAGCACTGCTACGTCAGAAAACGTGAGAGGGGAAGTAAGATAGAAGTGAAAGGTAAAATGTGTGTGTATGGGATTTTGACATGTTTCTGACATGTCTTCCGTGTAGGTGTAAGAAGTGGTTTAATGCTGTGGAAAGTTATTGCAAAATGGTCTTCGTCCATGATTCGACCATTACGGTATGAATGTGGTTATGATGACTGCGTTCATTTTCATTAGAGGTATCCCAGTTAGGGGAAACAGCACACTGAAGTATGTGCATACATACATACATACGTAAATGTATGCATGTATATTGTGTATAAAATGTGATGCTGGTAGTAGGCCTATAGTTTATTCCACTGGTTGATGAATTTTAAATTTTCAGACCTTTGGATGATGTAATTTTTCAGGAGGTTAAGATAAAAACATCGAGTTTTATATATATATTATATATATTATATATATATATATATATATATATATATATATATATCTATATATATTTATATTATGTAATTTCTATATATATAATATATATATATATATATATTATATATATATTAGACGTTTTTATCTTAACCTGTCCAAAAATTAAATCGTCAACGGAAGTTAAGATCTGAAAATTTAAGATTCATCAACCAGTTGAAATTATGCCTACCGCTTGCATCACATTTACAGGAAATTTAGAGCTTTCTAAAGAAAATTCATATTAAGATTAACCCCTTTCCACTAAAATTACAGATATTTTACCATAGCTTAGGCATGTGTGCTAGGTAAGTGCTTCTTTAATAATTATTTTGGATCTTAACGTTTGTCACTGATGTCTGGTGATCTTAAGAGTTCACTCATACAATATATGTGTACTACAGTATGTTTGTAATTTTAAAGAATCCTAATAGTCAACATTATGGTTTAATTTTTCATGTCTCTACAGATTTGTGCATTCTTTGTCCGGGAGTTATATTCTGGATTAAATAAAGTTCACAGTTCCGTTACTTTGTCATCACAAGCACGATCTAGGCCTAGACCGTGATTACAAGAGCCTGTATAGTACCAGTCTTTGCCGTAAGTTGTTTCTATTGTGTTACTGTGTTTCGGTTCGGTATATTCTCGGGTAAATATGCGTGCGAAATGTAAGTTATGATAGAAATATTAACGATAAAAAAACCGTGTGATTATTAATTGTACTTTTGAGACTAGTCTTAGGCCCATGAATTAAGGGAATCACAGTTATATAGGTCTAGTTTGTTAGAATGACAGGCTTTTGGAATGCCCATGGCTTTCGTGGGCATCCTCCCATCTCGGTTATGTTAAAAACAAAATTAACATGGGGAGTGAAAGGAAATATCAATATTCATAAATCCAATGAAAGGAAATGTCATTCATAGAAATCTGTTTATCCCAGGTATGCAAATTCCATGTGCATTCGCAGTGTCTTAAAATGACGTAGAGTTTTGCGGTTAATAGTGAATATTGCTGATTCAAACGCTTTTAAAAAATATATTAATGTATGCAATTACGTTTATATGAATATAAACTGTATTGTAGCGTCGTAAGTTTTTCCAAAGCAGACCAGTGGTGATAAATGAGAAACATCACAACAAGCTACAAAGAAATAAAACAAGTTGCAGTTTCGAGTTTAGTGTCGCATTGATCTTTTAACGATAAAAGATTCACGGTGCATCTGTGCAAAGAGATAAGAACAGTTTCTCAACATTAGTACCACTTACTCCATATTTACCAACTGCTGAATTGCAGGTTGCTTTATTTAGCCTTTTAAAAATTGCATGACTCGTGAAAGGTCTTTTCCAGGTTATATGGCTTGGGTGAGCAGTCGATTTGAGAGAGAGAGAGAAAAGAAAAGAGATAAGTTTTACTTTGATGTTGAAAGGAAACGGTTTGATCTGGTGTTTAGTCTACGCTTTAACGCTCGGGGAGTTCTTCAGCACTATACATCTTAGTGTGAGAAGGAATTATTATTGTATTTCATGCTTTTGTAGCCCAGTTTAACGCTATATAACCAATCTCCTTTGCTATTTCCATATATTCATTTCCCTGATACGTTTACTATAGCTATAGTCTGTCTTGACATAAGTCAGCTTTTAACTTCAGTGCAAGTTATATCCGAATACTACATAACGATAAAATAATACAGAATAAAACAATAGGTAAAGCGTAATTCTTCTTTTTTTTATAATTACGCTTTACATCTGATTATATTTCCCGTATCTGGATATGATAGACCTATAGGTACGGGTAAACCATCTACCTACTACATACTGAGTCATTTCCCTTAATATCATACCTAATTTAACTTAAGGCAAACTTTCAATAATATGTGATTACGATATCATTTCTCCGGCTGTTATCGAAGCGTATAATTCTATAACCCACCCAAGAGATTGGTACGAAAATACCATAGTATAGTGAATTGATGTAACTATTTCCAGATTAATATTGCTGAAGCAGCTATGTTATAAAATATACACTACCGTTTTTATGCAGTTCTTGCGGGTTTTGTCATCTTCCCCTGGGGACCCTCATTTATATTCGAAAGTCTCTCTCTCTCTCTCTCTCTCTCTCTCTCTCTCTCTCTCTCTCTCTCTCTCTCTCTCTCTCTCTCTCCGTATATTCGCTCGTGTCAACAGTTCAAAAATAGTATATTATGTCAAAAATCGTATATTATGTATATTCTATATTATATCGTATATTATGTTGAAAAATCGTATATTATATATGTCAATAAAGCACCCGTTTTCTTTCAAAATTTATATTACGTTTGTTTATAAAAATTCTGCCTTAATTAATTTTTTAAACGAATCTAATTTACTAATGTATATCCCTTTTGCTGTCTTAGTGTCTTTTGTTATCATATTTAGAGATAATGAAAAATAATTTATTATTAAATAAATGTTTTTTCGGTATTTTGGTGAATATTACGGCCACTAAAAACACACTCACTCTCTCTCTCTCTCTCTCTCTCTCTCTCTCTCTCTCACACGCGCGCACACACACACACACATGAAATGAGATTTTAGTGATACTCCAATCGCGCGCACTGGTCTGCTTTCCTGAGCAAGAGCCCGTGCTGGAATGAATAATAATAATTATTATTATATTATTGCTGTTATCATTTGGTTTCACATCTTATTTATACTAGTTTTGCGATCGTGCACCCTTGATATAGATACGAATGTTGACTGTGTTGAAGCTATTTTTGTTATAATATTGGTATAACGAAAATGTTTTGGCATTGTATTGATTAAATAGATGTTCTTCTTGTATTTTACGGTATACAGAGCTATGTAACAAACACCTGGATATGTATATATAAGCGATTATCCAGTCAAACTCGTACTGGGGTCGTCCACTAATCAAAGCGTGATTCTCACCTTGCCGAGGTAGGTAGAAAGCTCTGTGTGCACCGTCCTGTTAATAATAATAATAATAATCCACCTTAATTGAGCAACGAACACTAAACCAAGTCAGGAGGCAATGCCCGCCAACATTCTTGCCTCGACTAAGGAGATACCGCGAGCCAGGTTAATAATTGTTATGCAGCCTTGCTGTGGCTGGTGGAGGAGGAGGAGGCGGCGGCATCGTCGTCGGGGAGGTTGGCTGCCCTGACCGGCGGGGGGAGGCGGGAAGCCATAAGCAATGAAGGAAGTTCGCCTCACATGATTTCTTAAGACCTTTGTTAATCCGAGATGCTTTTTTGAGATATCGATGTCTTTATAGTGCTGTGATAAAGGGAAAGGGTCTTTTCTTAAAATATAATTAAAATTAAGAATCATTTATTATATTTAAGAGCATAAGACTCCAAAACTAAAGAGAAATGCATAATTTACATTTGTCATGTTCCGGTACCAATCCATTTGTACCTTGCACGTTGAACCATGCGAAGAGAGAGAGAGAGAGAGAGAAGGTTGCGTTTGTCATCTTTCTTGCTTTCCTGGTTTTTTTCTTCTTTTTTTATTTCAAGGAAACTCAGACGTCAAAAGTGACGTATTTGCTTTCATCGATTTTCTTGTTTATTGGTTTCCTGCTTCTGGATTTTAAAGTGAAAATATAAAATTCTGAAATTCATCACCTGTGGGAAGTGACACACTAATTTTTCATTGATTTTTACGACTGGTCAATTGTCTCATTTAAATTTATATATATACATATATATATATTATATTATTATATACACACGGATGATTAGTGTTATAAGTATTGAAGAGAGAGAGAGAGAGAATGCCCAACTGTCTAAATATGTATTAAGTGATCGATCCACTCTGAACGTTTAAATTTATTTGTGTGTGTGTGTCACGGATATAGACAAACAAATAAAGCACTATAATGATAATAATAATAATAATAAAAAGAACAGCACGTAGGGGTATCGAGAATACCTGTTATTTGCTTGTTTGTTTGTTCCACCCATTATCAGGAAGCAATTACCTGGACGCTATTCGCTAATCGATTGCTTGCGAATCTCTCTCTCTCTCTCTCTCTCTCTCGTTTAATTCACTGATTATTCAACCTGATTTATTCGTTTTGCTAATTTATTCTTTGTGTCGCAATTTCTTTCACTATGAGGTAATACAGCGCCTCAGTGGCGTGATCGGTATGGTCTTGGCCTGCCACCTCGGCGGCCTCGAGTTCGATTCTCGGACATTAAGGGGTGAGAGATGTGTATTTCCGGTGATAGAAGTTCACTCTCGACGTGGTTCGGAAGTCACGTAAAGCCGTTGGTCCCGTTGCCGAATAACCACTGGTTCCATGCAATGTAAAAACACCTTACAAACGAACAATATAAGGCGATGATGATAATAATAATAATATAACCATATTTCCTTGAAAGTTCTACGGTCAAGGCTGTTCCTCTCTCTCTCTCTCTCTCTCTCTCTCTCTCTCTCTTCTCTCTCTCTCAGCGTTGACGTATAGTCTATTCTTGCCTGAGAAACATTTGAAAACAAGTTCCTTTCAAAATAGGCTCCGTTGCTCTAAGGCTTAAGTAAAAAAGAAAAAAAACTTTCGAAGAAACCTTGAAAAAAACTTTCTTTGTCAGTTTTCTCGTTTTTTATATATATTTATCTTGTTTTTAGTCATTAGATTACTCTTTGGAAGCGACACCTGATTTTGTTTTCATTTTTTGTTTTTTGGTTTTCATTTCCCGTAAATTATCAGTTATTTTCATCATTGTACTTGTTTTTTTTTCATTAGTCCGGTTGTTTAGCCGTTGCATGCAATGGAGTTGTCACATGATTTTCACTGCTTTCGTTATGCTATCCCATATATTTTTTATATACTTTTCACAAAGCTATCTATACTTACTTTATCGACGCATGCGCTTTGATATTTGTATATGGTGTTCGTTTCTAGTTTTATTTAGTTTTTTTCTTATTTTGTTTGCATTTTACTTAGCATACGTTTAATTGAAAAAGAAACCCACAAATTCAATTTGTAAACTTGTTTACTTCTAAGTATTTACATTTAGTTTTACTCCACACTCGAGTACTTTCAGGCCCTTCTGTGGCCCATTCTCAAGAGATGTTGGGATGTTAGCCTTGACCCCAGGCTAACATCCCAACATCTCTTGAGAATGGGCCACAGAAGGGCCTGAAAGTACTCGAGTGTGGAGTAAAACTAATGTAAATACTTAGAAGTAAACAAGTTACAAATTGAATTTGTCGGTTTCTTTTTCACAATCTTCAGAAGAAACTGAAGAAAGAAGTTTTGTTTGGTTATACGTTTAATTCATATACAGGTTCACGCAGAAAATATTTATTCTATCGTTAATTTAAGTTGTTTCGAGAATGTTAACCGTGATTTATCATAGATCTGATTTACGTAAGGGTACATGACTTACTATGTTCGTCAGCGTTCATATCTAATGTTCTTTAAATGTTTCAATATCAAAATGTATCTTAAGATTACATTACTCATTTCTGCATGACGCCAAACGCCTAATTTCTACAAGGAGTAAATGTCTAATTTCTTCTCGAGGAAAATGTTTAATTTATTTTAACAGCCAGCCTCAATATCCACAGTAGTATTCTTGTCAATGTTGTTATTATTATTATTATTATTATTATTATTATTATTATTATTATTATTATTATTATTATTATTATTATTATTATTACAACAAAAGATTCAACAATATATGAAAAGCAAGCCAATACAGCAAAAGATTATTATTATTATTATTATTATTATTATTTTTTTTTTTTTTTTTTTTTTTTGCTCTATCACAGTCCTCCAATTCGACTGGGTGGTTTATAGCGTGCGGTTCCGGGTTGCATCCTGCCTCCTTAGGAGTCCATCACTTTTCTTACTATGTGCGCCGTTTCTAGGATCACATTATTCTGCATGAGTCCTGGAGCTACTTCAGCGTCTAGTTTTTCTAGATTCCTTTTCAGGGATCTTGGGATCGTGCCTAGTGCTCCTGTGACTATTATTTATTATTATTATTATTATTATTATTATTATTATTATTATTATTATTATTATTATTATTATTATTATTATTATTCAGAAGACGAGCCCTGTTCATACGGAACAAGCCCACCAAAGGGGCCACTGACTTGAAATTCAAGTTTCCAAAGAATATAATGGTACTCATTTGAAAAGGGTTACCAGAATATAATAGGAAATACAGAAACAGATAGGTTAATAAAAGAGGAAAAAATAAATTAAAAGTAATGAATGAAAAGATGGAAATATAAGTGAATTATTTAAAATACAGGGAGAATCACCATAAGGTAGTAATGCGTTTACACAAGTCCTCCTGTAAGCATAACACTCTAGCCATCCCTTGAGGAAAGAGAACCTATAGTTCCTCGTAAGTCTGTCGTGAATTCCGTTTTAAATGAGGACCAGAAAGCTAATTTTTCTCCCGAGACATAGTAAGTAATCTGTCGGATTCTTATGAAGCAGAATGACGAGGGATTAGACACGAAACCTTACAGTTACACACAGGTTTCTGAAAGGTTCGCCGCGTCTCTTTTCGAGCATTGTTGGAACCAAATATTTATATATATAAATATATATATATATATAAATTCTTCCTTTAAAACAGGATACGTCTCAAGTATAGAAGGCCCGTTAAAACACACTGGTATAAAGCTAAGGACTATATTATATCTTGACTACTTATTCGCTATTATATTTCTTCACTACTTGATAAAAGTGGGAGTCAGTCCACTTTTATTCCTTAGCTTCAAACCAGAGTGTTTTAATGGGCCTTTTATACTTGAGATATACATACATGTATGTATATTGTATATGTGTAAGGCAATATATAGATACACGGATTACTACAAAAAGATGCTTTGACCTTAGGGAATTATGTCCGTAGTTGTTATACGACTGTTGTGGATCTCAGAGAGAGAGAGAGAGAACTTCGATGAAGTAATCTTCGCCCCACAGGTGTGAAACCATTCATAAGCCATCTCTCTCTCTCTCTCTCTCTCTCTCTCTCTCTCTCTCTCTCTCTCTCTCTCTCCCTTGACCTATCAATAAACCCACCAACCACAGACAGTTTAATCCCATTATATGAATTTGATTTCTATTCAAATTTTCTCGGCTCATTTCTATTACCGCACAGTCAAGGTCAATCATATTGTCTATGTTACATACTATCAACTGCACTGCAGCCTTGCTTTCTCAGCAAGATCTATTTGTTGCTTTTGTCAGCAACAACAAAAAATTGCAGTTATAACCTTTAGTAGAGAATGATCAGCTATTAAAAGCAATCAATAGACGCTTCTGTTTTCTGGTGGTACTAAAAACACTCGGTATACATGTATACATATGTGTGTATTCCTGAATATATATATATATATATATTATATATATATATATATATATACTATATATATATATATATTTATTTGCGCTCATATGCATATTATGCCCTTAAATGTTTGTATTTATTCATATTAATAAAAACTATCTCTATTATATATAATATAGTATATGTGTATATATACATATATATAAATATATATGTATATATATATATATAGTATATATATATATATATTATATCTATATATAATAATATATATATATATATATATATATATATATATATATATATATATATGTGTGTGTGTGTGTGTGTGTGTGTATACATATATATGCCACGTAATCTCAATAACTCTTTACTAGCACAATTCCGTGACCTGAGAGACCTAGGATTGCAGATGTAAGGCTTCTCATTACATTACGCGTGACCTCATATGCCCTTTGATGTATACCATAAATAAACCTAAATAAATCTGTCATAAATAAACGTCTCTGATTGGTTGGGACACCTCCATTAACCAATCAGACGCTTCGTTTCCACTTCTGGTGTTGTATCTATTTATTTATTTATTTTTTTTTTTTTTTTGTCCATAGAGTCTTCAGCTAAGTCGATTTCATGACGTAATGAAGAGTTATGGAATGTGTCGTGTAATGTCATCCTTGTGATACTGCTGTCATGATTCCGGTCGTCTCTGTTAGGTGGGTCAGAGTTTTATGGTCCATACTAGGCTTCCCACTTCCTTTCACACCTCTGCAACAATTCTCCATGCATTTTATCATTTATGATTCAACAATTTGTTAATATATATTTTTTCTTTTTTAATAAGTGATCACTTCTTTCTGCATTTCCAATTACCTCTTAACTTCTCGAATTCTTCGTGCTTATTTGGATACTCTTGTCACTACAAACTCTCAAGATCCAAGTGCAAGAAATATGAAGAAATCATGACGTCCGGTAGCGGGAAACGAATCTGCGGTACCATGACCACGAGAAGGGTAAAAGTCTATGGCCTCTCGTACATACATAATTATATACCTGTCGTTTTCAGATATACTTTATATTTATTAGAGCAGGAATAGACCCATCCTCTCCATGTAAGCCAAGTGGGCCATCGTTTTTATTGCTTTGTAGGATGAAATGTTTATTAATTGTATCAGCCACAGTGCCTTCTTAACTTCTCTCATTCTTCCCGCTTATTTGGATACTCTTGTCACTACAAACTCTTAAGATCCAAGCAAGAAATCCTTCTGTTACTTCTTTCAAGTTAACACCATAATATCCTCTGGAAGCCCGAATTCTAAAGTCAGTGACCCTTTTGGTGGGCTTGTTCCGTATGAATAGGGTTCGTCCTCTGAATGATAATACAGGGAAAGGAGTATATTTAAGTATTGTACCTATCGATTACGTATTTGACTAACAACGTGTTGGTTTTTCGGAGCATAACGAACAGTTCCAGGTAAATATATTGTAGTCCTTCTTTCTCTCTTACTAATTTGCCAATGTTTGTCGGGTTATTTCATGATAATTTAGATTAAAATGCATAACAATAACGGCCATAAAAACATTTCCTTTTCAATTAATAATAGACCGAAGAAATTTATTCAATTTTGCAGCGAAGCTCTACAAACCTGATTCGGCTCCCACAATATGTGGGTGTTTCGTAACGTACAGAACTGACCCAGATAAACACGATGCTTACAGGGGCTATGCTATGAACCCATAGGCTTATGCAGAGCTTCCAAACATTTGAAAGTTTAAAGTTTTCCAGTGAATTTCTTCTCCACGTGACTGAACTCTTTATTTCCTGGTCTTTGGGCTGATTTGGCTCTTGCCTCCAGCGAACACAATTGTCAAAATCTCTTTCGTGGACGAGTTCTGCACTGAAGGACCTTCCCAGCCTATATAGTAGATTCACATCAACCGTGCATTTGATGTCTAGGCCAGTCCTTTACAATGCTCCTGATTGGCTGTTGATAAGCCAATTCTTTTGTATTGAAATTGGCTATTCAAATGCCAAATGGGGGATTCATGTCAAAAACGTGGTATTTGTCAAATTGAATATATTATTTAATAGCCAAGTTGAGTACAGAGGAATAGTCAGTAATCAGAAGAATAGAGAAACTTCTGTACAAAACAAACGCGGCTAAAGTAGCCCTTATTTTCAATAAAACCTGTAATAATAATAATAATAATAATAATAATAATAATAAGGTTTTGAAGGCTAAACAAGATGCTATAGTAGATTCACATCAACCGTGCATTTGATAATCTAGGCCAGTCCCTTACGACGTTCTTGATTGGCTGTTGATAAGCCAATCACAGGGCTGGAAACTCTCAGTCTCTCGAGAGAGTTCACGTAGGCAGGACGTATGTTCTATCTCTCCTGAGGGATACTTTTGACAGACGTATCCCTCAGGAGAGGGGGAACATAGATCCTACCAATGTGAACTCTCTCGAGAGACTGAGAGTTTCCAGCCCTGTGACTGGCTTATCAACAGCCAATCAGGAGCGTCGCAAGGGACTGGCCTAGACATCAAATGCACGGTTGATGTGAATCTACTATAGTATCTTGTTTAGTCTTCAAAAGCTTATTATTATTATTATTATTATTATTATTATTATTATTATTATTATGCAACCGTACAGAGAAAATAGAGTGTAATAGTTATCAACTGTTCATCTCAAGCTTAATCCCTAGTCGGGGTCGCTGTTACATTTCGGTTTCTCATCGTCACAATAAATGAGCCTATTCAGTTCAATCCTGTTCCAGGGGGATTTAGCTTCTCTTCTGGGTCTTCTTCAAACCAAGAAAATAGAAACAAGAAGTTTTCAGGTTTGTAGGATTATCTGTTTATGAAATCCGCTCATATAATTATCTCGTTCCTTCAGCCTAACCTGAATTGGAGAATGTATTTCCAATATTGTTTGTCTTAATGACTCCTCCTCCTCCTCCTCCTCCCTCTTCTCCACCCATACTCCTCCTCCCTTTCCCCTCCCCCTCCTCATGTCCCTCCCACTCTTCCTATTCCTCCTCCCTTCCCCCTCCTCTCCTCCTACTCTTATCCGTTCCCCTCAACCTCCCTCTCCCTTCCTCCTCCCCCTTCTCCACCCATACTCCTCCTCCTCCTCCCCCTCCTCTTACTCCTCCTTCTCCTACTCTCCTCCTTTTCCCCTCTCCCTCGTCATCCTCCTCCTCCTCCTCCTCCCCCTCTCCCTTCTCCTCCTCCTCTTCCTCCTCCCCCTCCCATACCCCTACCCCGTCCATACCCGTAACTTGAGTCAAGTGAAACCCCAAGACATTCCAAGAGCCACGAAGACCTATTTCTTAGTCGAAATCTACTTAAATTACCGGTAGCTATTCCAGCGCATTGACTGGAATCCTGGAATCCAATTTGCCTTCCGTAAATTTCTACGGACCGGGATTAGCTTGAAATGGGTTAAGCCTCCTTTAATGTCGTATAGCACTAATTTGGCAAAGAGAAATTCGGTGAAGAATGCAGAGTCTCTCTCTCTCTCTCTCTCTCTCTCTCTCTCTCTCTCTCTCTCTCTCTCTCTCTCTCTCTCTCTCTCTCTCGTTAAAAGGCTTTTCTTAATATTGTGTTAGTATAAATAATTTCGACTAATATTAATTATGAATTTCCGGGTTTCCCTATTTTCTGGGGAGAGAGAGAGAGAGAGAGAGAATTAACGGATTGTGTACTGTTCTGTCTTGGCCTCTATGGAATACACTGATAGATGAATATATATGTGTGTATGTATATATATAAATGGAGAGAGAGAGAGAGTTAACATATTTTGTACTATTTTACCTTGTCCTGTATATAATGTATTGATAAATAAATGACAAATCTGGAGAGAGAGAGAGAGAGAGAGAAATAGT